>NC_089873.1:125617500-125825000 GCF_040182565.1 Anser cygnoides | reverse complement strand
TTTTTTTTTTTTCCTCTAGATAATTAGATAGATGACAGATTTCAGATCTTCATATCCCTTTATTTTTATTTTCTCCACAGGAAAATAAAGAAGAAATTTTGACTCCTGAAAGTTTTCTATGTTCTTTCAAAGTATATTTAAGTTACTGTCTTTTCCCTTATTGATACACTGATTCACAGATTCACAGATTTCTCTAGGTTGGAAGAGACCTCAAGATCATCGAGTCCAACCTCCGACCTAACACTAAGTACTCCACTAAACCATATCCCTAAGGGCTACATCTAAACGTCTTTTAAAGACCTCCAGGGATGGTGACTCCACCACCTCCCTGGGCAGCCCGTTCCAATGCTTAATAACCCTTTCGGTAAAGAAGTACTTCCTAACATCCAACCTAAAACTCCCCTGTCGCAACTTTAGCCCATTCCCCCTCGTCCTGTCACTAGGCACGTGGGAGAATAGACCAACCCCCACCTCTCTACAGCCTCCTTTCAGGTAACTGTAGAGAGCGATGAGGTCGCCCCTGAGCCTCCTCTTCTCCAGGCTGAACAAGCCCAGCTCCCTCAGCCGCTCCTCGTAAGACTTGTTCTCCAGACCCCTCACAAGCTTCGTTGCCCTTCTCTGGACTCGCTCGAGCACGTCCATGTCCTTCCTGTAGCGAGGGGCCCAAAACTGAACACAGTACTCGAGGTGCGGCCTCACCAGAGCCGAGTACAGGGGCACAATCACTTCCCTCGACCTGCTGGCCACACTGCTTCTTATACAGGCCAGGATGCCGTTGGCCTTCTTGGCCACCTGAGCACACTGCTGGCTCATATTCAGCCGACTATCCACCAATACTCCCAGGTCCTTCTCGGCCAGGCAGCTTTCCAGCCACTCATCTCCCAGCCTGTAGCTCTGCTTGGGGTTGTTGCAGCCCAGGTGCAGGACCCGGCACTTGGCCTTGTTGAACTTCATGCAGTTGACCTCAGCCCATCGCTCCAGCCTATCCAGATCCTCCTGCAGAGCCTTCCTGCCCTCGAGCAGATCGACACACGCACTTAGCTTGGTGTCATCTGCAAACTTACTGAGGGTGCACTGGACGCCCTCATCCAGACCATCGATAAAGATATTAAAGAGGACCGGCCCCAGTACCGAGCCCTGGGGGACTCCACTAGTGACCGGCCTCCAACCAGATTTGACTCCATTCACCACAACTCTCTGGGCCCGGCCATCCAGCCAGTTTCTAACCCAGCGAAGCGTACGCCAGTCCAAGCCCCGAGCAGCCAGTTTCTTGAGGAGAATGTTGTGGGGAACGGTGTCAAAAGCCTTACTGAGGTCAAGGTAGACCACGTCCACAGCCTTTCCCTCGTCCACCAAGCGCGTCACTTGGTCATAGAAGGAGATCAGGTTCGTCAAGCAGGACCTGCCTTTCATAAACCCATGCTGACTGGGCCTGATCGCCTGCTTGCCCTGCAAGTGCCACGTGATGACCCTCAAGATAATCTGCTCCATGAGCTTCCCCGGCACTGAGGTCAAACTGACAGGCCTATAGTTCCCCGGGTCTGCCCTCCGGCCCTTCTTATAGATGGGCGTCACATTGGCTAGCCGCCAGTCAACCGGGACCTCCCCCGATAGCCAGGACTGCCGATAAATGATGGAAAGCGGCTCGGCCAGCTCCTCCGCCAGTTCTCTCAGTACCCTTGGGTGGATCCCATCCGGCCCCATCGACTTGCGCACATCCAAGCTCCGTAGTAGGTCGCCAACCATTTCCTCATGGATAGCGAAGGCCACATCCTGCTCCCCATCCCCTTCCACCAGCTCAGGGCACTGGGTGTCCGGAGAACAACCGGTATTGCCGCTAAAGACTGAGGCAAAGGCGGCATTAAGCACCTCAGCCTTTTCCTCATCCTTAGTAACTAGGTTTCCCCTCGCATCCAGTAAAGGATGGAGATTCTCCCTAGTCCTCCGTTTCGCGTTGATGTATTTGTAAAAGGATTTTTTGTTGTCTTTAACGGCAGTAGCCAGATTGAGCTCCAGATGAGCTTTGGCCTTTCTAATTTTCTCCCTGCACAGCCTCGCTACATCCTTGTAGTCCTCCTCAGTGGCCCGCCCTTTTTTCCAAAGATTATAAACCCTCTTTTTTCTGCTAAGCTCCAGCCGCAACTCTCTGTTGAGCCAGGCCGGTCTTCTTCCACGCCGGCTCATCTTTGGGCACGTGGGGACGGACCGCTCCTGTGCCATCACGATTTCCTTCTTGAGGAGCGCCCAGCCTTCCTGGACTCCTCTGCCCTTCAGAACCGCCTCCCAAGGGACTCGGCCAACCAGTGTCCTGAGCAGCTCAAAGTCAGCCCTCCGGAAGTCCAAGACAGCAGTTTTACTGGTCCCCTTCCTGGCCTCGCCAAGAATAGAGAACTCTACCATTTCGTGGTCACTCTGCCCCAGACAGCTTCCGACCACCACATCTCCCACCAGTCCTTCTCTGTTTGTGAAGAGAAGGTCTAGCGGGGCACCACCCCTGGTAGGTTCACTGACCAGCTGCGTCAGGAAGCTATCTCCCACGCTCTCCAGAAACCTCCTAGACTGCTTTCTCTGTGCCGTGTTGTGTTTCCAGGATATGTCCGGGAAGTTGAAGTCCCCCACGAGGACAAGCGCCGACGATTTTGCAACTTCTGTCAGTTGCCTATAAAACTCCTCATCCGTCTCCTCATCCTGGTTCGGCGGTCTATAACAGACCCCCACCAGGATGCTAGCCTTGCCGGCCTTCCCGCGGATCCTAACCCACAGGGATTCAACCTTATCATTCCCAGCCTGGAGTTCCACAACATCAAAAGATCCTCTAATGTAGAGAGCCACGCCACCACCCCTTCTGTGCTGCCTGTCCCTCCTGAAGAGCCGATAGCCAGGCATTGCAGCACTCCAGTTGTGGGAGCGGTCCCACCACGTCTCCGTGATAGCAACCAAGTCGTAGCCTGCCTGCTGCACAATGGCTTCCAGCTCCTCCTGTTTGTTACCCATGCTGCGTGCATTAGTGTAGATGCACTTCAGCTGGGCCATCGCCTTCTTCCCCGGCCTAGCCATTGTTTCCCCCGGCACAGCTCCAACAAGCCTTGTTTGAGCCCCGTCCCCCTTCTTACCTAGTTTAAAGCTCTCTCTATGAGCCCCGCCAGCTCCTGGCCTAGGATCCGTTTTCCCCTTGGAGATAGAGACCCATCTGGGGCCATCAGGCCGGGTGCCGAGTAAAGCTCCCCATGGTGAAAAAACCCAAAATTTCTATGCTGGCACCAGCCTCTGAGCCACCTATTAACCACATGAGCTTTCCGTGTCCTCTCCGTGCCTCTCCCTTCCCCCGTAGGGATAGACGAAAACACCACCTGCACTCCCGCTCCCTCCACCAATCGTCCCAGCCCCCTATAGTCCTGTTTGATGGCCCTGAGGCTTCTCTTTTCAACATCATCGCTGCCAGCCTGGACTATCAAAAGCGGGTAATAGTCAGAGGGGCGAACCAGGTTTGGAAGCTTCCTGGTAACGTCTCTGACCCTGGCCCCAGGGAGGCAGCAGACTTCCCTATGTGTGGGGTCGGGCCGAAAAATAGGGCCCTCCGTTCCCCTGAGGAGGGAGTCGCCCACAACAATCACCCTTCTTTCTTTCTTGGTGGAGGCGGTCCTGAGGCGTGGAGTCAACTTCCTCACCTCAGGCATCCTCCCGGGTAGGCTTCCTACCTCATCCTCACCCACGGGTCTCTCGAGCTCCAGGGCCTCAAACCTATTGTTCAAGGGCACCTGGGAAGGCGGTGCCGGAAGGGGAGGGCATCTCCTGCGAGGTCGAGCAGGGACCTGTCTCCATTCCTCCTCAACTCGCAGGTCCCCTCCCTCTGCCCGATGGCAACAGGGCAGGGGGTCCACCCCCCTTTGGGGCGTCTCACCCTGGTCCCTCTCCCTCCGGTCCTGCAGGGAGTCGCTCCACCAGTCTATCTCCCGCTCGCACTCCCTGATATCCCTCAGCCTCTGCACCTCTTCCTTGAGTTCCGCCACCATGCGGACCAGGTCATCCACCTGCTCGCACCTCACGCAAGCAGTCTCCCTGCCTCCCGCCGATGGCAGCAAGAGGCTCATACCCTCCCCGCATCCGGAGACCTGAACTGCCGCATGTTTGGACGGGCAGTCGGTCTGGGTGTGCACTGACTTCCTAGAGAAAGCACCGTGCCTGGTGGAGACCATTGTAGCCCAGCTGACAGGAGAGTGCCGTTAGAGGAATTGTCCCTATGGGCGGGTGTGAGCGCTCCGCCCTGCCTGCCCGCCCTGCCCGCGCTCACTGCCTCGCTAACTGCCGCATCACTCCCTGGTCGCTCGCGCTCCCTAAGGGCTGCCTTTGAACGGCCGGGGGGAGGAGCTGTCGCTGACGCTGCTGGCCCCACCTACGCCTCGTCAGCCTCCCTCACGAGGGCTGCCGGTGCCTGGCGGCTCCCTCACGTAGGCTCGATGCCCGAAAAATAGCCCTGCCTGTCCCGATCCCGCGCTCCGCTGCAGCGCACGTCTGCCCCGGAGCCGGTCGCCTCGGCACTGAAAAAGATTTAAAAAATAAAAAAAGGAAAAACAACAGAAAAGAAAACATCTGTGAGTATGAAAGGATTATTTTTCTCCATTGTATATAAAATAGACTAGGACTTCTGGATTCACTGGCAAGTCCCCCCTTGGGGACTCACAGACCATGTCGTAGGTGTGAATCTGTTATCTGAAAGCAGAATTCAAAGGTTTTCAAGGGGACAAGAGAAGGTATAGTCTGTATTTCTTGTTACATTTTGTATTTTATCTGTCATTCCAACAGCAAACACCAGACTTCACAATGCAGCAGTTTTTCCAGCTGATCCAAATTGCTGACTAGTAGATTTTCTTTCCAGCTGACTTCTGATTAAACCTAGGAGTTATTCTCGTTAAGAGAGTTAATTGATTGAAAGTAGATAATCTTTGTCATAGTCTCACACAAAAACTTTTTTTTCTTCTTTAATGTCTGAATAAATCACATGCGAATGACAGAATCAAAGAAGGAGCTGATAAGGTAAGGAAAGTACATATGTCAAACTGAGACCAAGCTAAGAAAGTAAAAGGTACTTTCTGTTGCAGGTGGGAGAAGTACATCAGCTATGCACTTTCAAAAAACAGATAAGACTGGCACTTGTGCCCAAGTATTCCTTCTCTGGCTGATTACCTTAGATCTCGTTTCCAACACTGCTGACTCTAAGAAAAAGAAAATATATAAAACTACCGTGCACATGCTGTACAGAATGAAACATCAAAACTCTACCCAAACAGAAACCTCATAAAGCACATGCTATAGAGATACAAATTAGAGACACAAAAGACACTTGGCTGGTAAAAATAAATAAATAAATTTGAAAAAAACATTTATCTTTGGGATTTTTAGCACTTAAGTTTCCTATAGATTTTTAAATACTACTAAATGAGACGTTCCTATTTCACTTCTAATAAGCATTTCCATATTTACTAGAGGCAAAAAATAGATGGTTTGTTAAACAAATAGTACAAAAATCTTCCTAAGTAAATAAGCTTTACTTTAGGACTGCAAGTTTAGATCAGATAGTTTCTTGTTGCTTAATTAAAAACAGTATCTCTACATAATGTCAGCTACAAAGCTGTAATGCAGCTATGATCTGCAATTAAGCATTTTCAGAGTCCTTTGTGTGAAAGTAAGCAGGAACTTGCTAAACAGGATAATCAATGGATCTGCGACGCCTCATCATTATTTCCTTTTGCCCTTTCTTGACTTAGAGTTGCTATAACAGCTGTTAAGGAAGAGCAGGTAATTTGAAGTAAAACAAATTTTACCTAGACGATAAAAAAAAAAGTATTTCTTAAACTTTCCCTTCACAGACTATTTAGATCTCAGTCACCCAATCTGTCAGTGTCTAGAGTGACCTACTTAATATTCTGCCAGTAGGCAGTGTATTTCAGCCTTGTTTACCAAACTTCATTATTGGAAGTCAGTGCTTAAAAAGGTGCAGCAATATGTACTCATCCACTTCTCATTTTGTAGTCATTGACCTTTTTATTGCCTTACTCAGTGCAGTAGAACCAATTGTTTGTTTTACATGGGTTTCCAAGTGTGCAGGACTTGCATTTTGCATTTCTCCTTGAATTATGTATTTATACTCCCAGATTGCTTTTCTTGATCGTGCAAAGAAAGATTAAAAATGATAATGCAAAATGGCAACCTGTTTTGTATGCCATTTGGGATTCCTATCACATCTGTGTCTGTCTTTGTGTATGTTTATGTGCATATATGTAAGTCCTGCCAACTAAGGTCAATTGATTAAGTAAACAAATTCATGGACTTCCTGTTGCAGAAGGCAGCAGATGAACTTTGACTCTTTCCTTGCATATTATTAACCATGCAAATAAAATAGCCACATCAGTCAACAACCTTCTCCTTCCATTCCTAGCAAAAGAAAGCAAAATCCTAATGACAGAGCATGAAACATGAAATAGAACATATGCAGAACATATAAGCCATTCACTAGTTTCAAGTAATCAAGAGACAAGAATCATACACTTCAGAAGGGTCACAATGCATGACAGAATTTGTGCAAGAAATGTACTGTTATATGAGAAGATATAAGAAATATACTGTATAATGGACACTGGAGTGTGCAGGTGCTGAATTCACCTTAGGTATAATCTAATAATGATTAATTTATGATGACAGCTTATCACCTGAGATGTGTTATGCCTTACAAACCTCCTCAAATATGCCTGCATCAATCTCTGTTTTTGAAGGAAACAGACAAACCAATATGTTCAATTTTTCTGACCGTTAATTATTCCAAAAGGAAAATATTGATAGTTTCATCAAAATTAAGATAGAGCAAAAATAGAACTGATCAAGGTGGTGAAGAAATGCGATTTGTAAATCCACACGTGAAACTTTTCCCTTGGAGACAGTGCTGAACCCATGTTACAGCATGAGATCTGGGGAAGGAATACCAACAAATGTCTCATTTTGAGAGATAATATGGGGATCAATGTTGTTTGTGATTATGTAATTAAACTCCCTATAATATAACCTTCCAGCAAAGGGGTTTAATCCCAGATTTTTTGCCCTCTTTCCATCCAGTTTCCATATTAAAATTTATTAAATTTTACTCTTCCTCCCTACACACTTTTTTTTTTTTTTCTGATTGTAGAACTGTGCTTTGCTTGGCAACAACAGATTGCTGCACCAAGCTATCACAGGTTGTTTGGAGACCCATATCAGGTTCCTCCAGCCACAGCTTATGATGTAAACTCTGTGATGTGAACCCTACCCACCTCACACATAAATTGTGAACTTTAGCTGTAGAACTGCTTTAAAAGCATTCCAGAAATTTCCAGAAGAAAGAAATTCTAGAGATGTGAAATAACATTAATGAGTTAATTATTCAAGGCATAAACTGGTGTGAATATTATATTTTTAGTCATAAATCTATCCTAAATCTAACAAATTATTTTACTTATCAAGGAGTGCTAAAACCATGCATATTTTTTCCCATCTGGAAATTATGTTTCCTGAGGAAAACAGAATTTTAGCCGAAAAAATGTGTGTTTATGGATATACTGAAGTCAGAGTACAACATGAAAGAAGTAGCAGTTCCTCTGTATTTGAAGTTTCTGAACAGAGGTCAAGCCACTGCAATCTACACTTGGGCTTCTCTTAGTCTCTTCTCAGAAATAGAAAATAATGCTATTGTCTTTTTCTGAATATTCACTAGCAGAGGGACTGAAACCCTGTCATCACTGGAGTTAGTAACTTAGCATCAGCAGAGAGTGGTATTTCTATGTTTTTAGGTTCTTTTCTGGGAGAAGTGGGGAGCAGAGCATGTTGTCTTACCAGGTATTAGATAATCTAAAATTATGTCCTTTTTGATTGTCTCCACTTTATATAAAATTATCTAAGTGTTAACAGTGGCTTCTTGGGAAGTACAGCACCTGGCTATAACATCTGTTCTGAAATATAATTTATTTGTACAAGTGGAAAAGTGTCAAGAGAAAACACTGAATTAGCTTATCATTTAGTGTTTATAGCTTGGTGAGTCCCTAGAAATTAAGAAAAGGTGGGTTCAAATTTCCTCAGGGAGAGGAATAAAGTGAATGTGCTCTTTCTATCCTGACAGGATGCCCAGCCTCTCTGTTACTCAACCATAAATACTACCACCTGCAGCAGTTTTGTGAAACCTGCCCTTCATTTTCTTCACCTTTCCTATCTACTCCAAAATGGAATATTTATTTTTGGCTGAGAAAAAAAGCAATTTCACCCAGGTTCTCACTTTGGCAAGAAAAAAAGCAAAACATTTCAGTGTTTATTCATTTTTTTATTATTATTATTTTTATTTATTTTATTTATTTTTTTTTCTACCTGGGGTTCAGTGCTAGGAGAAGGGGCAGTGTCAGTTTGAATGTTCCCAATCTAATTACCTTGAAGGGCATTTTTCTCCCCTTACATGGCCAGGAAAATTATTCCTATTCCATTCTATTCCATTCTATTCCATTCTATTCTATTCCATAGGAAAAGGATGAAAACCAACACACTAAGTGCTTTCTGGATAAGCAGAGTTCTATTACTTCCTCGCAAGCAGTACTATCTAAATCCTTTTATACAATATACCTGAAATCCTTACTGTGCTTTGCAGGGCTCTTTCACTAACTCATAAACACACAGGAAAGAAGAAAAGCATCAGTAACAGACTAAGGCAGCAGTAATGAACTGTGGAGTCAAACTGCTGATAACAACAGGAGTTTAATATTAGCCATTAACCTCTACAACATGCCTGTATTCAACTTGGAACCAGCTCTCAGAAAACATTACCTTGCCTATTGATATGCAATCCAGCAGAAATACTCATTTCTGAAGCTCTTGCGATTACAAATTCTATGCATGACTATGATTGTAAAAAACAAAGAACTGAAGTAATTGTGAAGCTTGAAATTATGGATCCTCAAAAGTCTGCAAGCTTTTTTTTTTTTTTTTCCTGGATTTTTTTTTCCTATTACTTCTGTGCAGATATATGATTTCTCCTGCAGAGAATGCAGGTCATCTTCAGTAAAAGATGGATTTCTGGACTGCAGGAGGCAGGGAAGTACATGGCTTCTCCAAGCAAATTCTTGCAGTTAACTGTAACTAAATTTAAACTGGTTATGTGCAAGTACAAACTCTCCACACTTTAAGGAAAACACATTCTGGGGGATAGTGGAGGAAAGAAAGGAAGAGTGTCTAAACTTTTCTCTCAGTATCACCTTATAAGCAAAGGGTCAAATTTTGAAAAGATCCTGTTTCCAGTTTCTGTAATTGCTTGAGCTTCCATAACCAGAGGTGGCAGGTTTGTCAGAAAGAGGTGATATATTTCATTAAATAGAGTTTGCCTTCCTCCAGGTTTATCAGACAAGTTTCTGAGAACACAATATGCAGTTTGTCTAATATAGTAACAACAAAATGCAAAAATAATGTTGCTTCCTACCAAACATTGCCTTGCATTTGTCTTCAGATTTTTGTGGATACAAATATCATTATCTCTATGAAAATAATGCCTAAGGGGATTTTTTTTCTTTCCTTCCAGTTTTGAAGCTTCTCATTGTTCTAATCCATTGCCCTGAGCACATTTAACTCTTTGCTCCTTTCCTATCCTTATTGTTCAGTGTTTCCTCATTCCCTAATCTCAATTCTTCTGAAAAATTTTATTGAATGTACGCATAGAATTACCTGTTTTATCAAGTGCAATATTCAAATGTTCCTTTAGTTCCTTTCATTCCTAAATTTTACATTTTATATGGAGAACTGGAGTAATTTATGAGATGATCTTCCACGGATTCTGTGAGTATTTGAAAACCTTTCTTCATTTCATTAATGATCTTTGAGAAGGTTTCACATTATCTTATAATACCCTCATAACTTTGCCATGTCTTATCACTGCTCTCAGTTCCACCCATGTGTCTTAATTTTTCTTTTGTCTAACAGTTTATTACGCTGTGTTTCAATTTGGGTCTGAGACCTCTGGGTTGTCTCTTTTCAGTGGGGATCTTTTTGTATTTATTGACTAAATCCTTAAGTTCACGTATGTTTGTGTTGTTTTCAGAGAAGTGGGATTCAATACCAGTGCTTCTCTACTGAAGTGCAACTATGGAAATAGGAGTAGAAGTATCAAATGATAAGGCAAAGATAATTTTTTACTACTATGAATATGTTAATGTTACCATATGCTAACATACCAATACCACTATTTACTACCGCAAAAGTATTTTTAATCATGAAATGCAAACAAACACCCCGAAACCCCAAAGCTACTCCCTGTAATTATATTTTAATTCATATTTCTTCAGTGGTAATGTAAGCATGCTCCTAGCCTGTCGCTTTAGGAAGGTCTTTCCAAAATGGATCACAGTAAGGAAAACTAATGATAGCCCTTCAACAAGACCAAATTTGTCTAGATCCTATTTGCTCTTCTCCAGTTAGCTTCTCTCCTTCAAGTGTGTGGTGGGGACAAAGTATTTGCCTCAGGTGGTTTTAGTATACCAACATATATTTATTCAAAGTTGGAGAAGCAACACAAGACTAAAATCTGTAGGACTTAGATGCTGTTTCATGTTCTGATACACCTGACTCTGGAAAGTCACAATCTCCTTGACACACATCCTTCAAACAATTGTGAGGTGTTATTATCTTAAATGGATATTCCATATACTTCAGTATATTTACAAAATTGCAAACATCTAGTACCTTTGTTTCACAATTTCAATATATTAATGGAGAAAAAAAATACTGATACATTTTTTTCTGAATAATGATAAAGAGAATTTTTCAAATTCAGAGTTTAATTCTAATCCAGCTCTACTCTAATTCAACTGTCCTAAAAATGGAAACAAGATTTAAACCAACAACAAATTTTGGAATCTTTTTATATAGCATCACCTTCTTCATCCTTATAAATTCTTGTATTTTTCACACTTCCCCCAAAAATGAATAGGGCATTAAAAACAAAATTAAACACTAACATGTTAGGACTTCTGAAATACCAGGAATCAAAGAGCTGTAGCTTTATAAAAATGTCCAATATTTAAAGTATTATGGTAAACTACAAGAGTTTGTACCATTATGAAGATGATGCATAACATGTTTTTTAGCAAAATTTTACTGCTGGGTGTAAGGCTTGATGTAAAATATTCAGTTTCTTTAAATACAGTGAAAAAGCAGTATCATTCTCATAAGAAGTAAACCATCATAAAAGATTATTAAAAATAATGAAAATCTGTTAAGTGGCATGTTTACAGTATGTTGAAAGCACAATGACAAACATAAAAAGCCACTTCAACTTCTACGTGATAAATTTATGCGCTTTTGCCACAATAATACATATGTTTTCAGATCTCCAGGAAATGTTATCACCAAGATATAAAGTTAATGATAAAATCATAGCACTTTCCATTTTGACACCATAATCTGCACTGGAAGTTCTATTACTAGAACTTTTTAAGGAAATAAAATGTTACATGTCATTTTTTGGGGATTTAAAAAGGGTAAGTAAATTCCTTACAACAATCATGCATCTTTTCATGCTCAGAAATATGTATTGTAAACACATTCATGCAGGAAGAAAACCTGCATAAAAAGATAATAAATAATAATAATAAAAACAGAGGAAGTGTATGAAGTTTCCTTTCACTTCTCATAAATTCTCAGAGAAGGTAACAGGCAGAGGGTTTAGCAACAGATACACTCCTTTTTTTTTTTGCTGCTTTTTCATAGAGTCGTGGTCATTCAGGTTGGAAAATATCTCTAACATCATCTAGTCCAATCTTTTATTTTCACTCAATTAGGTGAAAAATCTGTTTTTCACACAATACTGCCTCTTCCATTTATGGATTTTTTTTTCATTAACAGTCCTTTCCAGAAACTAATAATAATAATAAAAAGTCATGTTAGAAGCCAAGAAACTGCTTAGAATGTATAGAATGTATAAGTAGAATATTTTTTTTTACACAGGCCAAAACGGCATCCCAATTAATTGTTATTATTTTCACTTGATTAAAAGACCTTTAGATGCAATTCTTTCGCAAGACTGATGATGAAGATTATTCACATGGGCAGATCACTGCCATTGGGGTGATGCACTGTGACAAGGGAGGTCACTTTAATGAATCTAAGCTGTCATGGTTTTCTAAACCCCAAATCAATACTGTTATAAATAGAAACCTTGCTCGCTCTCTCTCTGTCTCCATACTTTCTACATTTTCAAAAAATCATTTGTTTTCTCTTCACCCTCCTTTTACTGAAGACCCTTCTCTGTACCTCTGCATCTTTACCTCTTCAGCTTGCTTTTATTTTCTCTTTCCTTTTATCACTGTCTCTCTTTTTGATCTCTCTCTTTATGCTTCTATTTAGTAAAGTACAATGACCGTAAACTCTTCCTGCAAGTCACTACTACCATTCAGCAGATGGCACTGTTTAGTCTAACTAATCGGGCAAGATAATTAACTTTAAAACCTTCTTAAACAATAAAACATAGATTCCTTTTCAACTGTGTTTCCATCTTATACATAAAAACAGACAAAAAATACAGAAAAATATTAGAAAAATATTTTAAAAATATGAATGTGATGAAAATATATCATTACATGAAAAGCTCATTTAAAAAGCCTCTGGAATCATTTAATGAACTGCCACTCTTATTTTCCTAACAAACTACAAAAATATTTTTGGGATGATTTTATAACATTGACATAGTAACACTGCCCTGCCAGACATGCAGCTTGTTTTAATTTTGTTGGTATAGTCACTCATACACATCTGCAAATGAACATCTGCAAAGGACCGCTGTCAGCATGACTGCACTCCTCCCCCACCATAGGTGTAATCTGCCCATCCAGCAAGTGGAGCCTGCCAGGGTCTGCACTGCGGGTTCCCGCAGACGCCCAGGGAATCCAGTGGAGAACAAGCAATTGCTTTGCCAGTGCTGTCGGAAAAAAACATACAACTTCTGTCAGCTTCAATTACAAGCAGAAGATGAATCATGTCTCTTAACTTTGTCCCCAGTGGCACTCCAGCTGCTGGAAGGCAGCCATGTGAGCAGGAATTCCTTCAGGCTGCTGCCAGCCCCACTGTTTTCCAAGCAGATCCATTTTGAGGATCCCTGAGGTGGAAAACCATTTTCTATAAGTTTTCTCAAGCTGATCCATGTGCTTCCACTTGCAGGTTGCTCCAATGACTTTTCTGTTACAGCTATTTTAACTCTAGTACATTCTATAGCCTTACAGCTTCATTTGCCTTTCAGCAGCTCTAAGGAGAAAGACCTGGAAATGTTGGCTGATGAAAATCTCAACATGAGTTGGCAATGTGTGCTTGCAGCCTAGAAAGCCATCTGTATCCTGGGCTGCATCAAAAGAAGCATGGCCAGCAGGTCAAGGGAAGTGATTCTCCCCTCTATTTCACTCTTGTGAGAACCCACCAGGACTAATGTGTTCAGTTCTGGGGTCCCTAATATAAGAAGGACATGGACCTAATAGAATGAGTCCAGAGGAGGCCCGTGAATATGGTCGGAGGGCTGGAGCATAGAAGACAGACTGAAGGAGTTGAGCTTTATCAGGTTGCTCAAAGCCCCATCTAGCCTGGTCTTGAACACTTCCAGGAATGGGGTATCCACAGCTTCTCTGGGCAACCTTTTTCAGTGCCTCACCACCCTCAGAGTAAAGAATTTCTTCCAAATATCAGATCTAAATCCGCCCTTTCTTATTTTAAAGCCTTTACTCCTTGTCCTATCATTATCACAGAATCACAGAATCATCTAGGTTGGAAGAGACCTCCAAGATCATCGAGTCCAACCTGTGACCTAACACTAACAAATCTTCCCCTAAACCATATCACTAAGCTCTAAATCTAAACGTCTTTTAAAGACCTCCAGGGATGGTGACTCAACCACTTCCCTGGGCAGCCCATTCCAACGCCTAACAACCCTTTCAGTAAAGAAGTTCTTCCTAATATCCAACCTAAACCTCCCCTGGCGCAACTTTAGCCCATTCCCCCTTGTCCTGTCACCAGGCACGTGGGAGAATAGACCAACCCCCACCTCTCTACAGCCTCCTTTAAGGTATCTACAGGGAGCGATAAGGTCGCCCCTGAGCATCCTCTTCTCCAGACTGAACAATCCCAGCTCCCTCAGCCACTCCTCGTAAGACATGTTCTAGAGACCCCTCACCAGCTTCGTTGCCCTTCTCTGGACTCGCTCAACCACCTCGCTGTGCTTCTTGTAGTGAGGGGCCCAAAACTGAACACAGTACTCGAGGTGCGGCCTTACCAGAGCTGAGTACAGGGAGACAATCGCTTCCCTAGCCCTGCTGGCCACACTGCTTCTTATGCAAGCCAGGATGCTGTTGGCCTTCTTGGCCACCTGAGCACACTGCTGGCTCATATTCAGCCGACTATCAACCAATACTCCCAGGTCCTTCTCTGCCAGGCAGCTTTCTAACCACTCATCTCGCAGCCTGTAGCGCTGCTTGGGGTTGTTATGCCCCAGGTGCAGGACCCGGCACTTGGCCTTGTTGAACTTCATACAGTTGGCCTCAGCCCATCGGTCCAGCCTATCCAGATCTTCCTGCAAAGCCTTCCTACCCTCAAGCAGATCGACACACGCACCTAACTTGGTGTCGTCTGCAAACTTACTGAGGGTGTATTCGATCCCCTCATCCAGATCATCGATAAAGATATTAAAGAGAACTGGCCCCAGTACTGAGCCCTGGGGGACTCCATTATCTACCTGAGTAAAGAGACCTCCATTTTTTTATTAGCCTAGTCTTATTTATAAGACCCCTTTAAAGTACTGAAATGCCACAGTGAAGTCACCCAGGAGCCTTCTCTTCAGTAGGCTGAACAGCCCCAGCTCTCCCAACCTTTCTTCACAAGAGAGGTGCTCCAGCCCTCTGATCATCTTTGTAGTTCTCCTCTGGACCCGCTCAAACAGGTCCACATCTTTCTTGTGCTGGGGGCCCCAGACCTGGACACAGTACAGTTGGGGCCTCACAAAAGGTGAAAATCCTTCTCTGCAGGGTAGCTCTCAATGAGTTCTTCTCCCAGTCCATGCTCCTGTCTGGGGCTGCCCTGTCTCAGGTTCAGCACCTTGCAGTTTAACTTGTTGAACCTCATTCAGCTCATACTGGCCCACTTCTCCATCTTGTCCAGGTTCCTTTGAATGGCATCCCTTCCTTCTTTGGTATCAACTGTGCCACTCAGCTTGGCGTCATCTGCAAACTTGCTGAGGGAGCACTCAATCCCATCATCTATGTCACTGATGAAGATATTGAAAAGCACCAGTCCCAAGACAGACTCCTGAGGGACACTGCTAGCCACTGTTCTCCACCTGGACATAGAACCATTCACCACTACTCTCTGGGTGCAGCCATCAAGACAATTCCTTATCCACCAGCTGGTCCACCCTTCAAATGCATATCTTTCCAATTTAGAGATTAGGATGTCATACGGAACTGTGTCAAAGGCCTTTCAGAAGACCAAGTAGATGACATTGGTCGGTCTTCCCTTGTCAACCGATGCAGTTACTCCATCATAGAAGGCCACCAGATTGGACAGGCATGATTTACCCTTGGTGAAGCCACACTGGCTGTCCTGGATCACCTCCTTGTCTTGCATATGCCTTAACATTGCCTCCAGGAGGATTTGTTCCATGATCTTGCCAGGCACAGTGGTGAGGCTTACTGCTCTGTAGATCCCCAGGTCTTCCTTTCTACCCTTTTTAAAAATGAGAGTGATGTTTCCCTTTTTCCAGTCACCAGGGACTTTGCTTGACTGCCATAATTTTTCAAATATGGGGGAGAGAGGCTTGGCAACAACTGTGTCAGCCAATTCCCTCAGGACCCTAGGATGCATGTTATCAGGGCCCATAGACTAGTAGTTGTTAAGTTGCGTCAGAAGGTACCAGACTTGCTCTGGTTACAGTGGGAGGGACTCCACTCCCCCATCCCCTGTCTAGAGGTTTGGGGACTTGAGAGTTGTGTAAAGCCTGACTACTAATGAAGACCGAGGCAAAGAAGTTGTTAAGTACCTCTGCCTTCTCCTCATTTGTCATTACCTGAAATCAAACAAAAGAAGCAGGGGGGCTGCACAGATGAACCAAAAGCCTCTGACTAGACTCAAACGTAAAAAAAGAAAAAGAATCATATAAGAAGTAAAAACAGGGTGTTATGACTTTCCTTTGCTCCAACCATCACATGCAAACTCCTCACAGTTCCTGAAACATTATCTGTCTTTTCACGTTTGCCATTTTATTTGCCTTTTTTTTTTTCTTCTATTCCTTTTATCTCTTCTCTGCTTTGCCATTCATCTCAGTGCTGTCTTTTTCTTTTTCACTGGACTATCAAACCATTTTCTCACTTATATAAGTCATAGTCCATCCCTTCACAGACATTCACATAATTAAGCTCAATGAAGTTGTCAGTTTTTGTACACTATTTGTCTATGATTCATAGACTGAGAATGGAGGTACAGAAGCATACTCTTTTCAAATGCTTCACTTTCATTTATGTAAAGCTTACTGTTATTTCCATGCTATTTTCTCCATCAACCTTACACAGATTGTCTCAGCTTATCATGCTTCCTGGTGCATGTCAATGTCCCAACCCCTGTCAATGTTATTCCATTGCCCAGTTACCATTCAGTGAACATGACTCAAAGTGTTTCATCTTTCTTTCACATTTCTTGAAGTTCTCCTAAAAAAATCTTAGACTTTTTCACATTTTTGTCTGATAGCTTAATAATTAGAAAATCTTACAATTTCTTTAACATCAGATCTCAATTTCTGACTCATTCATTCATTCATTCATCCTAGATATGGTTCTACAAATATTGTTAGCATAAGTAGCTCATCATAAGATCCTTTTATCAAGCCTTAATTCTAGTTACTCCAAACACTATGTTTCAATTACTTTCCAGTCCTGCTAAACGGAGAGAGTGAATGTTGGAGACCTTCCAAGTGGATAAAACTGGGGAGAGGGTGCTAAATAGAAAAGAATCGGGGAGCAGATGGTGCGGATGTATAAGTGTTATGGAAAATATTTAAATTTCAATAAATATACAAGTACTAGGAGATAAGAAATTATTTTAATTGTGTTAATATTTTTATTTAAACTTCAGATTTTTCCTGGTAACGTGATAATATGAACATCATGTTTTCATAAAACTGTCATGTAATGCCATTAACAAATAAGAGCACCATGTTACAGATGAAGCTGTTTTCCAAATAACAACATTCAGTGCACAGTTTTATTGTATTTAAACATTATCTAAGCATGAATTATGGTAGCCTCCAACTATCTCCATTGCTTAAGCAATTCTATGCTTTTTAGAAGAATTTTAGTTTTCTCGGTTAAAATGAACAAAACCAATTTTGGCAGTGAAAGATGAATGAGATTACTACAAAATAAAGATAATATAACTTGCTGATTGAAAATAGATAAATAAATAAATAAATCAGAACTGACTGTCCCCTTATTCAGCCAGCCATGTAGACAAGGAAACTGTGAATGGAAAATCATAGAATGGCTCGGGTTGGAAGGGAGTTTAAAGATCATCTAACTCCAACCCCTCTGCCAATCCACCTGCTAGATCTAGTTGTTGCCCAGGGCCTCATCTAACCTCGTCACCTGAACACCTCCAGGGATGAGGCATCCACAACCTCTCTGGGTAACTTCTTCCAGTGCCTCACCACCCTCTGAGTGAAGAATTTCCTCCTAACCGCTAATTTAAATCTCCCCTCTTTTAGTTTAAAACCATTTCTTCTTGTCATGTCATTATCTGATTGAGCAAAAAGTCATTCTCCAGCTTTTTTATAATCCCCTTTCAAGTACTGAAAAGCTACAATGAGGTCACCCAGGAACCTTCTCCTCTGTAGACTGAACAGCCCCAGCTCTCTCAACCTTTCTTCAAAGGAGAGGTGCTCTGGCTCTCTGATCGTCTTTGTAGTTCTCCTCTGGACCCACTCGAACAGGTCCACATCTTTTTTGTGCTGGGGGTCCCAGACCTGGACACAGTACTTGAGTTGGGGCCTCAAAAAGGCAGAGTAGAGGGGGACAATCACCTCTCTCGACCTGCTGGCCACTCCTCTGTTGATGCAGCCCAGGTTGCAGTTGGCTTTCTGGGCAGCAAGCACGCACTGCTGGCTCATGTCAAGCTTTTCATCCACCAGAATCCCTAAGTCCTTCTCCGCATGGTGGCTCTCAATGAGTTCTTCTCCCAGTCTGTACTCCTGTCTGGGGTTGCCCTGTCCCAGGTGCAGCACCTTGCACTTGGTCTTGTTGAACCTCATTAGATTCAAGTGGGCCCACTTCTCCATCTTGTCCAGGTCCCTTTGGATGACATCTGTTCCTTCTGTTGTACCAACTGCACCACTCAGCTTGGTGTCATCTGCAAATTTGCTGAAGGTGCACTCTATCCCACTGTCTACGTCATTGATAGAGATGTTAAACAGTACCAGTCACAGGACAGAATCCTGAGGGAGACCACTCATCACTACTATTGTACTACTAAAATGTGACTACTATTTTTTGAAGCAGCCAGGATAACATGCATCAATAACTCCAAGTACTGTTTTCTGTTACTGCTCCTTTGTGACATGAAATGTCACATAATTTTCAAATACTTAACATTCCAAAATATATTTTACCAATAGTGAGAAATATCTAGTACTGATGTCTATTCTTTGCTTAAATAAATCATCTACAATTGAACAAGGATGTTAGTTAATAAGTTTTTGACCAAGTAATTAATTTAAACTCTATGATTTTCACATTTTTTGTATTATCTTTTTTTTTCAATAAAAGTACATTTACAGTAAAAATATTTGTCTGAAAAAAATTGATTTTAACATTAAGAAAAAAGGGCTAATAGCCCAATATTTTTGGATGCATTCATCTGTAAATCTGTATGTGAAAGATATATTTTGAGTGACTATTTTACTCTTCCTGTTTCCTTTCCACCACTCAAAGCTGACCTAATTTTTTTAATTGCAAGTAAATTTCAAGTTTAATGTTCTCCTTTGACTCAGACACTCCAGTATTCTTTTCTGGACCAGACCAGAACAAAACCTGCTCCAGGAAGAGGTATTATTTTTACCCATTTTCTTACCCTTTCTCTTCATCTCATCATTCATGGGAAGAAAAATCCTCTTTACGTTAGTAGAATTGAAAGTTTGTATCACAAGTAACAAACCCTCCTTTAAAATATAGAAAGTCCTCTGAAGTATCTGAATCTTTTTGGAATACCCTCAGAATTCTATATGTTCCTTCATTCTGCATTCTCTCTGCTATAATGGTGCAGAAACATTGATACAGTTGTGAGACAGGTTGATATTTTAATAATTTTTGGTGGTTGCAAATAACAATTTTAAAATTGATTAATGTTTTCCTTTAACGTATTCAGGGAGAAATACTTGACATCCGTCCTTGTCTGCTAAAATATTGCTATTGCTTTACAAGGAAATGGAGCTATTTTAAATTATTTATTTTTTTTCCCCACAATATTTAATATTACATTCTGAAACATCTTTCTTCTCTTTTTGGATGGAGGATATTAAATTTGAAGTAAAATGTGTTTAACTGCTGTAGAATATCTGGCATGAAATGAATTAATGCCCAATGTTAAACTACATAACTAAGCAAGTTGTTCCGGTTGAGTCTTGACTGCAGCACCTGGAATAAATATTTTCTAAAAGTTTTTTTTTTTTTTTTTCCCTTATCAAAGACGAAACACTGGTTTTAGGCTAGCATACTTCTAGGAAAAGGAAGAACCTGTTTAAAGATTACAAAATTTTGTTTTTCTTTATCAGATTATAGGATTATAGTTAATTATCAGTTTCTTCTGTGAAAACATATGGCTAAAGCATACACAATGGAATACTGTATTTCAGAAGCACTGAACACTATCAGCAGTTTCATGTTAATTCAACAAACTAATTCCAATATTACAGTGAATTTTTAATTAGATGCATGGATGGCAACTCATTTACTGTTGTTATAAAATTACTTTCTAGCTATAATAATGCAGTTAGGAAAAGGTGCACTTCAATTAGTTCAGGTATGCTAAAATGAAAGTAAGGGACGACACCGATTTGGACATAAGCACAGTTAAGTGTACTTCAAGTAGGAGGACTGCTATTTATCCAAATGATCAAATACAAAAATTAAAAGCTTTTCCAGGTCTATTTATAACTGACTTTGGAATCTAGCTCTAAAAATTCTGAAGGAAACATACGGTAAGGAATCTGTTACAGTAATTATGATGGCATCAGTTAAATCATTACAGCATTGAATAATAACTACACAGAGTATTGTATCAAAGCAAAGTATATGCTTATAGCTATCAACAGTATTTTATAATGAACTATCTTAGTGGTAACATGGGAAATTCAAATTGATCCCATTTTCTCTTTGGTTTAACTTTCTGCAGAGAGATTGTTAATTGCAATTTCAGATGAAAAAGTGAAGTGCACTGAATGCCAGAGGAGATTTATGGCAGGTTGACCAGAACCTTCAGGGAGATTTGGAAGATTTTACTAGTATTTTGTTATATTTACAGTGCCAGTAGGATTTTACACAATGCTGATGAATTGCTTTGGTGTGTTAGGACTAGTAAACTTGCAACATGCTCATGCAATCTGCAGGAAAGAAGTACAGGAGCTTTTCTGAAGCTGATGTAAAACTGCGTGGTGACCTAACACAGTCAAGGATTTTGGATGTGTTCAGGACAAGTTGGTATTAGGAGTTCTTGGATAGCTCTCAAAGCAGAGTTTAAAGCTATAATTCAAATGAGTAATGGACAGTTTACCAAGATGTGTTCTCTGTGGTTAAGCCTAGCAGTCATGCTGGGCCAGTGCATTTTTAATGTCCCAAGGTAATCTAGCACTCTTGCCTTTTTATCTATTCCTGTTTTTCAGTTATGTTTACTTTTTAATTTTCTAAAGAGCTGATTTCAAAGCAGTGTTAGGCCTCTGCTGGTCTTCCAAGAGTTTGAGCACTTACTTGATAAACACATCTCCAGAAACAAGTAATAGTTGAGACACTTCTGCAGAGATTCATAACAGAACACAGGTGTGGTATTGTTTTGTTTTAAAAATTGGCAACAAGAAGCATGCAGCAGTTGATACAACAAAGTTATAGAACTGCTATTGCTATATACTATAGAACTATATATACTCTCTTGCCTCGGGAATATTTAAGTATTTCTTGACAATCAGTGGTCAAAGTTTTCTTTGTGTCCGTGATGGCTTGCCCTAGTTTCTCTAGTCTCTAACTACATCAGTTAGCAATATCCCATTGTTTTTTTCCTCATTTTTGTGTACATATGAATAAATACATACAAAATGTTTTCATTTCAGGATACACTTTGGTCTGAAACAAGTCAATTTTAAAGACACATCAAAGCAATGACATAGATTGAGGCAGAGCAGCTCGAAGATTCTGGATTCTCAGAATCTGTAAATGCAGAATGATGAATAAATTAATTTTATATTAAACCTAAAACTGTGAATGAATGCATCAACAAATAAAACTTCAACAGAGAGATATAATTTGCCTTCTCAGTTCACGGTTATATTAATTGAAAAATTATGTATATAGTAACAGGACTAAGCAGTTTCAAATTACATCGTTAACTTTAGAGATAAAACCACAAGTACACATCTAACAGTTTTAATAGCTGTCGTTAAGATTACAGGAAAAATAAACAAACAAAAAACCTTGAAGTCCAAAATGCATGGTTGGATACATAAGTCATCACTTTAGTCTTAGACTAAATGCTCTCTGTCAGTTTGCAAAAACATTCACCTTCTATTTTTTTTTACTTTCTCTCATTCAAAAAGATGTTGATTGTGAGAAATGAAAGCAACACACAATTTGCAACACACACGCAAACTCTTATACTCTTTAGAAATATAATGTTCACATTAAAATAAAGTTATTAAAATATCAAGTGAATATTGGATTATTTCCTATTAGAATTTTAGTTACTATTTTTGTAAAAACTTGAGATCATAACAAATTTAAAGGTAGTTTTTTTTTTTTTAAATATGTAATATCTTTTTGAATTTGTCCCACAAATAAGTTTTCATTACAGTAGACCCTTCTAGTAGAAGCTTAATAATTTATTTGTTTATGTTGCAAGAAGGTCACTGCAATGTCAAAATCCCAAACAGAGAGTGAGTGAATGAGAGAGACACAGAGAGCAAGAGAGCACACAGGAGGGAAGGGGGGGAGAGAAGAGAGTGAACCAGCCAGCCAGCAAGCCAGAGACAGACAATTTTTCATGGTGCCTTGATGAAAAGCAAATTGAAAGTAATAGGCATTTTAGCTTCACAGCCTGAACTCTAATGTAAACTTAGTTACCAGTGATCTCATACACTGTTACGCTTTTTGATCAACATATCTGACTGGCACACAGTCCACTTGAAACATTATTCAATACAAATTGGTATTTTTTGTAGGTTTTGAGACTGTGGAAAGCATTTGTTTAGATATCTTCTAATGTGAGAGCCTCACAGAGCTCAGGGCATGTTCTCCATGGAACTAAGCTTTTTTTTTTTTTTTTTTTTTTTTGCTAGATATAAGCAAGCAGCAAGCATACTGGATTTAGAGCAGCAAGCTACCCCAGCTTTAGGTAGTGAAAATAAGGTATATATTTAATCCACTGACAGGTCAAAGCTTTAAGTCTAAAACATAAGATTTACATTTTGGCCTCAGTCTGTATCTTTGCAGCAGGCATGCAATACACTTTTATGAATACAAAGGAAACTTTCAGACATATTATTTTATTCAACTCCTGTGCTCTTTCTAATGATAGTTCAGGTATAAGCTTAAAGTTCATGGGTTAGAGCTCTCACTGAAGATTTATTATTATCACTATCCATAGTTGCTTCTGTGTTAGTATGGATGTTTTCCTCACACACTTTGTAAACTGTACATTTTGCTTTGTTTCAGTGGTACTGGCAGGCAATAGAGGGGTGGAATCTCTGGGGATGGCTGAACTATTTTGTTGGAATTGAGGAACCCTAGTAACACAGAAAGTCAAACTCTTTATAAGACGTTTAAACAAACATTTCTGTTCCACTGCCTTTAAGCTACCACAGGAGTAGAAACATTACTAATTATACTGAGCCAATGAATTTCAGGGAAGGAAGCAAGAGAGTTGGTTTAAGAATTGGGTGAGGTGAAATTCAAATCATTAATCTATGGCAAAGCTTTATTTAAATAAATTTAAAAAATATTAAGATTACAGTGAATTTTTATTTGTATTGCACAACATGAGCTGCCCCTTTCTTCTTTTTCTTTTCTTAACTGATCTTCTTGGAGGAACAATTTGGATTTTTTGTACTCTAGATAAGAGAAAAGCTAATTTAAGAAACATTTCAGACCAACACAAATACAAAAGAAAAACATAGGCATAGCCTCGGAAATACAATCCAGGAAACTCTTATTAGTGCTATGGGAAAAGCTGAAGCACAACCTTCTCGAACAGTTTGGTCTTTTCCTCTTATCTCTTAATGCAGAAGGACCCCATTGCTTTGGGAAAAAAATGCAGAAAAGGGAAAAAAATCTTAACTAAGTTTTAGCTCTTAATTTCTTAGATGTCATGAAAATAGGAGTTGAAGATTACTGCCCTACTACTGACCTGAAAGTACTGAAAAGTTAGGCTTCTATATTTTTATGTATGTACCTTTTCAGGATTAGTTTAAAATTATGTTGTATTATTATCATGGTGTCATGACAGACCCCAGGAAATTCATAGAGAACAAGCAGTCTCACGTTTTACCAGAGACAGAAATTATACAATAACACATATTTGGCTCTCACAACATAAGTTTACATTCAAACCAGAGGGAGGGAGAGGAACATAAAAACAAAACAAAACAACCAAACAACAACAACAACAAAAAACAACCAACCAACCAAACAAACAAAAACAACAACAAAAAAGACAAAATACCAAACAAAACTAGTTGCCTAGAGTTGGTGTTTGTATTCACTCTGTCTCTTCTTGGTACACTTGTAGCTGTTTCCTAGACCAAATGCTCTGTTACCAGGCAACTCATGTATGCTTATCTCTTTCACATCATTCACACACGGCAGACTTTCCAGTCATTAACCTGCAATCTTTCCTCTTTCTGCAAAACCTGCCTCACTTAGAGACATTACATGCTTACAGCAATCTTGTGCACTTCTGGTGGCACATGTTTTTCAAAAAGTAATCCATTCAAGACTTTAGTTTGTTTTTTTAGCCTATACTTCTTTTAATTCTGTTTTTCACCTACTGCACCCAAGAACACATTCCTGCCAGAGCTACTAGTCACAAGGCTATCTAAATTATGTTAATCACTCTCTCTAGGCTAATACAATTAACTATAATTAGCTGATCCCTTTTCTCCTATATTTTGTTCCCCCAGGGAGATTAGGAATTATTAAACTAGATGAATACCCAATCCCTCTCATGTGATTGTCTCCCAGGCAGAGCCCTAGGGCTAAAAGGCAGAAGATGCCTTGCCTGGGCTCTTGCCTGACCCAGCCTGAGTGAGCAGTAAAAGTACCTCGAAGAGGCTTTGACTGAAAATTTGTGTTCTATTATAATCACCTTACCTGGTGGACAGATGTCATGTCGTGGTGATCTGCTTAATCACTAAAAAATATTTTAAGTCTGCTATGGATTTTCCTGGAGTACTAAACTGGACTTTATCATTAACACTATTTCAATGGCATGTATTATAGGTAAAAGTGCACAGATGTTTCCCTTCCTATTTTTACCTGGGATGAAACTACCCCTTACATACATGGAGCTGATTGTCTACCGCCCAGTATGCAATGTAGTAATGTACAGTTAGATGAGTCTCAATATTGCAATAATTTACAGTAAATTAGCTGTAAAGGAATCATGTCCATCTGGTGTTATTATTCAGCCACCATTTTGCACTGTAGCTGCT
Source organism: Anser cygnoides (assembly GCF_040182565.1). Lineage (NCBI taxonomy): Eukaryota > Metazoa > Chordata > Aves > Anseriformes > Anatidae > Anser > Anser cygnoides. The sequence goes on along the minus strand of NC_089873.1, from coordinate 125,800,015 downwards.
GTTGACCACATTGCTAAAACAATCTTTATAGATCTTGTACAATATATCTGTATAGCTATTATCATCACCCATTGCATAGGAACTTACACTGTTCAACAGATAGAGGTTCCAAGTGTTTTGCACAGTTTTTTAATACAGAATGTATGTGTAAGATCCACAGAGGATGAAAGTGTATTTATAAAAATATATTGAAAATGTAATTTGGCTACTCTGGATGATCTGGAAACCTATGATGCAACGGCACAGTAATGTTGTCTGAAAGCCTGTCATAACAGAACAAAGAAAACAGGTGAGAGTTTCTCAAAAGCATGCTTATCACCACCAAACAGAGATACCTGCAAGTTACAGACAAAAAGAAGAAAATCAGTGAAAATACTATTAAAAAGGTAAATTTAAAACACAAAGAGTAAAAAATACATATGTCAGGAGCAGCACTCAATTAGCAGGGATAATACTAGATGATAGAATAACCTGTTCCAGCCTAAGCTCCTAAGGATGGTACCAATACCATTCTTCAATTCCTGTGACATTTTTAGACTCACTGCAAGTGCATTTAGACTCTGTGCATGTACAAATTATCAGAGTAGGTATAATGATAGAGTGTCAGATTTGAAAGTGTACATCTGCTTACCTCATCCTGAGTCATAGTGTCTGCATACTTATCATTCCAAAATTTTTCACTGTTGCGACTGTAAGTTTAAGCTGCTGACAGTGAAAATTGTAAATGGTCATGCTCCAGGGATGGAGAACCTACTCATACAGCTCAGCCTCAGGGATGAATTTCAAATTGAAATCAGAAACTGATTTGAATACCTACTGCCATAATTCATTTGTGTATTTAATGTCAGGATAGCCCACTGTGCCCACTGGGAATGTGACTGCAGGGAAAAGTAATGGTTTCAGGTCCATAGTATACATGTTCCAAAGCATATGTGTTCCAAATTTAAATGCTTTGCCTCATGGAAAGCTACATTGTAGGGGGGGGGGGGAGGAGGTATGTAGAATGAGAACTCAGCAAAAGACAGAAAAGATGAACAGATCATGCAGTGGTAGGGGTGAGTCAAGCAGAGTTAATCTTCTGAGATTGCCCATAGATGAACTAAAAACCTGGAACACATGCTGAATTCATGTATGAATGCATGCATGTTAGTGTGTGTGTGTTGTTATACACAAAATGTTGTTTCTTGGCAAAGAGGAAACAAACGTTATATATAAAGCCAATAATTTATTGTTAATATAAACAATGCATTAGCAGTTTAATCCAGGTATCATTACTAGTCCAGATCTATTTCTTATAGAAAAAGAAATAATTGTTTTATGCAGAGAAAAATCTCAAAAGTAATACTGTTAAAATTGTTACACACACACAGTTCCTAATCTTTTCCTGCATGATGCTTACCCTTTCACTGTTCCTCTGTATCTTAAGTTGGGGGTTTCACTCTGGTGGTGGTAGTAGGGTGTCACAGGGAATCACTGGTACCTGTAGTCTTTTGGTAAGAAGAATTTGATATTCATCTTGATGGTTTCTTCTCACACTAAAGATCCATGTGGAGTCACATTTATATATTTGCTAATACACTTTTACACCTCATTCTTTCTTCATTGTCTGTATTAACTATACTACATTCAGATTCATTATATACAGTGCATTTTACATATGTTGGATATTTCTTTATCCTCTTATTTGCCCTGAAATTTTTCATCCTGCCCCAAATCTACATTTCTTTAACTGACCATCGGCAAGTTTACAACTGTGATCCTTCTATTGCCCCATGCTTGTACCCGTCTATGTCACATCCTGGGCCTCTGTTTCTTAAGACTCTGCAATTTTACCTGGTCTTTAAATAAACATATTATATATATATATATGTATATATATATGTGTGTGTTTGTATATATATATATATATGTATATATTTAATACATATTTCTGAAATACTTGTTTATATTACCTGTATAAAGTTATGGCTGTACCGTAGAGTGCTAAGCAGAAGTATAACTAGCCATAGCCCCTTTTTTGGAAGGAGACAAAGCTGGGGGCAGGTCATTAAAAGTTCATAGGCCTGACAAGCCTTAGCCCTGAGACCATACAAATTTGGTGCAAAGCCTGTGATCACTTACTAGCAAAGGCAAAAGCATATTACGTGGTTAAAGGGTTACAGGGTGTGATATAAAGATGCTCATTATTTCTTTTATACTATGTACATAGATGTAGGTAGGCCTTTGTGTATATACACATATATCTATGTATATAAATACACTTTTGTGTATATTGACACTATTTTCTACATTTTGTTTTTACAGACTTGCATATGGATGCTTTTGGTGGATTGAGATACAAAGTTTTACATTTATGTGGTAGATTGTGACAAGCATATTCCAGAAAGTAGTTCCTCCCATGTTACTATAGGGACATTATCCCTTGCCCCAAATTCTTGACGTGTAAGTTATACTTGCTGGGGCTGCGTTATGTATTGGCTGAATTCTCACAAGCAGGTCTAATGGAGTCCACATTAACATTAATGGATTCTAGCTTGTAACACAATAGGCCATTTCTGAATTTTTATCTAATCTGTAAATCTAATTTATCTTAAAAAGAAAAGTACGTTAATCTTAATTTACTGCGAAAACACACTTACACAGATGAACTTTAGAAATAAGTGTTTAATTCACATCTTAACTTTTTAATGTCTGTCTGAGAAATGAATCTGCACTAAGGGACAGTTTAGTTTCAGTATGACTTACTGTTTTCACTGCTAGCCAAAAATACTGTGACACAATGAAAACTGAGAATCTGGTATTAAAGCACAGTCTGGTTGTACAGCAGGGTGTGCTGGAAGTGTTGGAGCTTTTGAGTGTCACAATGATTAGTGATACAGAGCAGTAATGATGAATCATAAATGGGACACCTGGGAGTGGATGGAAGTTACTCAGAGATTAGGGGCACAGGGGACATAGCAGGAAGAAAGAAATACTAGAATGGAGGAAAAATGGAAAGAATTTAATTTAAAGAAGTAAATCTGGAAGCAGAGAGTCAGGACTTAACAGAATTCTAAAAGGTAGCCTGGGAGAAATTGCTTACAATTTGAACAGTGTCAGAACAGAAAAGAATGTGTAGGAATCAACTCTCTTTTAATACAAGGCTACAGACATATATCTTTTGCCCCTCTATTTGTGCCCTCTGAAGAAGTTACTGCACTCTCAGGTTTGTTGGCAGAGATATGAATGCTCCTTATTTCAGATAAAAGGAGCCAGGTTAGCAAAGCATATTCATTAAAATGTCTTAAAATAATCTGTCTTCTTTTGACTGAAATACATCCATAAAAGATGGAAGTGGTTTTATAGAAGTAGTGGAAATTGCTGATTGGAGATTTATAGAAGTAGTGGAGATAGCTGATTGGAGGAGGTATTAGCAACCAGCTTGGAACATGTTGAGGAGCTGCCCAAAGACTATTCTGCTAGAGCCAGAAGAGGATGTGTTTGTGGTTGACGAATGTCTCACAGAATGGGGTCTTGGTACCAAGGGTAGAGGAGACTCCTACTCAGCAGTACTGTCCTCTGGGTAGCTAACTATGTACCTATCCCTGGAGGAAAAAAGCTATATGAAAGTCAATATTGGATAAAGGTAAAGAACATAAAGAAAGAACAAATGAAAACAAATGGAAAAAAAAATGCAACCATAGTGAGTGACAAAGTGTATCAGCAATTCTACTTTGTATGGAAATCAGACAATTACTTGTATATACTACTGTATATACAGAAGTGCATAACTTTACCAGTGGAAATGAATTATTCTATTAATAATGAAAATAGGAAAGTATGTAATGGATTATAATGTGGATTTCCTGATATAAAAAATAAAATAAAATAAAATAAAATAAAATAAAATAAAATAAAATAAAATAAAATAAAATAAAAATAAGCTGCAACTTTTACATCCATAAGGATACTAACAAGATTGCACCTCTAGTTTTAACTTTATTTGCAATTGGACAGCTAAGGGGAAAAACTCAATAAAACTCATAACTGTGATTCTGTGTAAATGCTTGTATTCACTGGAAAAATTAGACTATTATAGCAATAAGAATGCTTCTAGGTGTTGTGCATGTGTTTAGATATAAGTATAGATAAAGTTTAATATGTACATGTATATATATTTGTGTATGTTTCAAAATATCCATATAAAATATGCATAGGTATAACATTTCATGGTATATAAACTAAATTGTAATATAATAGAGTTTTATTTAATACCTTCAAGATCAAAAATCAATGTTTAAAAAGTACTCTCAAATCATTAAATTATAACTGATAGAGCAGTGCCAAATATTATGAAGAAAAATATATGTATAGTATTTTTTTTGTATAAAAACACTATAAGAAAAATCTTTAACATTTTTATTCTATTGTATTAGATAAGAAATGAATACAAGTGGTTGAAGGAACCTAAAGGAATTAATTATCATTCTTGCTCTTTTCCTTTTCATTGGGATTCTTGTGATATACTTTTCTGCTTAGCTCTGTTTGTGCTGCGTGGTCTGTAAATAAGATTTATGGGAATCTCTAACTTGCAAAATTTCTTAAGGCAGAGGATGTCATGAGCTAGTGTTTGTACACTGAGCAAGTCTTCAGCTGTAATCCTAGCTGAGGGAAACAAGTAACCTGTTAAGAAATCTTCTGTATTAAGGTCCTTGTTGGAAAAGGGTCAGGTTAGGAAATGTCTAAACATACCAGACACACCTAAGTCTGTGGGTCTGATGGAATGCAAGTGATGAGGGAGCTGGCCAATGTCATTGCAAAGCTACTCCAGATTATCATTGTTTTCAGAAATCTGTAGTGTCTTCATTTTATTCTTGTGTTCAGAACTCCAGAATTCATGTGATAAGTCAAATGTGAATAACTGTGAATAACAATGAATTAGCTAAGTTTAGGAGAAAAGTCATCACATAGAAATCTCACTATTGCAGTAAGATGTAAAAGGGCAGAAAAGGAGAAAGTCTAAATCATATGTAAACTGTCAAGAATGTCACTTCTAAAACTATGTGTCTTCCATGAAAAATAAAAATGCATATTACTTGTTGCCAAACATCAGATTAAACTCTTGTTTTACTACAGTACATAAGCATATCTTTACACATCTTTCATGCTAAATTGGGACATAACCTTCTCCCATTGATATCAACATACTGACTCCGTTTTAGTCTCCAGTATCAACATACATTTTCAACATGTTTCTTAATTACATAGTTATAATCTTATTTCATTGTATTATAACAGTTTCATATTGCTCTTTGGAGAAAAAAAAAAAGTCAGTGTGGTGATCTCAACTTGCAGAAGGAGATGATTTTTTTATTTTTTTTTTAGCTTCTGGTGATCTAAGAAATTCTCTCCTCCTACACATTCTCAGGACAGTTGGCAAGAGCTGCATACAACATTTTTGGAAATAGCTGCCACAATGAAGTGTTTGCAACTGGAGATGGGACAGAAGCTACTTACCTCTTAAAATAATCTCCCCGTTTATTATGACACACTTCAGACATGCTGAGTTGTTTCTCTGGTTTTGTTTGAGCAGGGAATGATTTTAAAGCTTTTATTCAGTCCAGTTTTTCTTTGATTTATGTAACTACATTCTGCTTTATCCACTAATAATCTTATCCCTCATCCTATTTGTTGTGACATCTGACTACAAACAAACATGGCATGTGTAAATTACATATAATAAAGACTAATACATAAATAATCATCTAAGTAGTAACAAGTTATTTAAAACCAATGATTTTACATCTTAACATATGACAATTTCCTCATAGTGTGAACTCATGACATTTCTTCAACGTATCAGTTTTCAAATTCATCATCATGCTAAATTTCAATGTGTAATTTGCTGAATCATAGCATTTGAACTTGCTCTGTTCTTCTTTTTTTTTTTTTCTTCTCATTCACACACATAGAAGTTGTCATCAAAGTAATAGAAGAAGACCAATCCCTCTGTATGTGAAAGAAAACTTGCGGACAGTTAATCTTAACAGAAGTAGCAAAGTTACTTCATGTTGAAATGTAAGCCATGTTATTGTTTTACGCAGCAACTGCATAGTTGCTGCTACCTAATACTATACTGTCTTATCTAATTTGTGGATTTTTGTCTCAAATGTCAAAAAAATTACTACTATTATTATAGTCATAAATAATAATAGTAAAAAAGGTAGTGATGTTCTCAAAAGATCCAAGCAGAACAGATAGGCTATTTCTATGTGGACTAGAATACTTGTGCAACACAGATATTCCAGAAATTATTTACCAGACCCTATTTAAGGGTAATTGAAGAATCAGAAACAGTTAATCCTTTAATTATAGCCTTGTTGAGAAAAGATAGCAGTGCAGGATAAGTTTGCAGAAATAAGGTCATTTGCTGACTAGATGCTGACTCTGTCCAAGAGAAGATGACAATCTGATGGAGCCGCCACAAAGGCAACCCAGTAAACACACTGACAGGAATAGGTGCCTACTTCAATGGGGGCTTCTCAGCCTCGAGGCACCCCTGGTAAACTCACAGGGTTGAGTGAGTGCAATCAGCAGAACAAAGAAACTGTAGTTACAAGCAAAGCTGGGAACTGGTTTCCTATGAACTTTTATATATTCCCCCACTCCACCTCCCCCCCCCGCCCCCGAAAAAAAAAAAAGTAAAAAAAAAGTGAAAAAGTAAGACATTATCTAAGAAAACAAGCAAAATAAGCTGCTCTGCATGAGACCTCCAGGACAGACCCGACCCTCACCAGGGATTCTTGGCTGACTGCACTTCTAGATGCAGATTATCTATGAAGAGAGACTTTTCTATCATTGATTAATCCCACTCCTGGGAGTACTTTGGTGAGAATTATATCAGTGACACCCCAAATAATATATACAGGCACACATATAGGTAGACATTCATATTGTACATTTGCTTTTCTAGCAGTAAGTTTCTAGTAACTTGTAATATATACTTGCTTTACCAGTGGTGATTTGCAGTAATTTGTAATAATAACAAAAAGTCATGTGAACAAAGCTGTTGTGTCCTTGTGTGTAATGGAATCTTACAAACCTATGGTTGCAACCTTTACACACTCAAGTTTTGGGTAACCCTCACAGGCTGTGACTGACGCACCATCCAAATATTTAATTAAAGTTTATGCATTAGTGGACTGCTTTACATACATGCTTGTGTATTTACTTTACTGATCCAGTAAAAAGTGTCTGGAAAGCTTGGGCCTGACTATCTGAACTCTTAATATAGACACAACAATATGTGAACAGAATCAAATTGAGTCTCATAATAACAACACAGCACAAATGATCTGAATCAAGACATTTAATTAAAAGAAATGCTAGATGCTGGAGGAAGGGCTTTATGGATTTGTACAACACAAGCCACTTTTCTCTGAGCACCGATTTTGATAATCACAAAAGACATTTTTCTCACTGTGTTATCAAAGGCTTGGGTGAGCTAGTAGGCACTTAATATGGTGATCAGAACTTACCCTCAAGAGAATACAAAAATTGTGTGTGGAACACCCTTATCCCCCAGCCTAACTCTGTTAGACTAATAATGACCTCTCCCACACAGAGAGGTGTGTCTCTTCATCTTTTTTTTTTTTTTTTTTTTTTTAAATCTTAGCTAGACACTACAGAAACCAACAGAGGCTCTAGAGAGAGCTATATAAGGTGAACAGCTGAAGTCTTGCACCAGAACAGCTTCTCAGCAGTGTCTGAAATTCACACTTTCAAATAAATCTTTGCAGAAACTTCAAATTTGTAAAAACATAACACTTATTATGAAATATTGCATTAAAAAGTGTATCCTATTTTCAAACAACTCTACTGATCAATGTCAAAAGCTGTATCTGGCAAAATTTTCCTTCAGCTCAGATATTAAAAAAGCCTCTTCAAATTAACTAATATCTGACTTGTCTGTGCTCTTCTATATGACTTATTAATATTAAAAAACACTATCTTACTTCGCAATCTCTCTCATGTTTACAGTTTCTGCAGATGCTGAAGAGATATTATATAAATTAATTCTATACAATTGCCTAGAAGTTAGACATTTGAAATATGTTAGAAAAACAAAGAGAGATAAGAGTTCTCTACTGAAGATTACCAGTTTAAAACTCTCTACCTTGAAGCTGTTTATTTATTTGCTTCTGCCATTTCCTCTACTTTGTAAGAAAAAAAATGCCTCAAATTTGCTTTTAAATTTTCCCTGGGAATTTCTGCCTTTCAACTTGGTGTCACAAGCCAACTTGATGAGCATTCTGCAATGAAGAGAGAGACAATTCATTAACCTAGTGCTTTCAACTGCGTAATTCTTTTCTCACTTTTTTATTATATTGGTGTTTGGAAAAGCAAATTATGTGCTATTATGATGAGCTTTTGATCTATAATTCTACAGCAAATGTCTAGATTTAAATACCTTATGTCAAAAGGGAGCAATACTCTTAATGGCCTTCATTCTGAAAAGTCTCCCTTGAAAGGGCTGGATGTTGAATATGTTATGAGACTCTTGAAGTGATGGATATTTTCTAAATATTGTCAAGGTAGAAAGTTAAAAGCCTAAGTTGTAGGGCATACTTTAAATGCTATTTTTCAGCTGTAAAGAATAGCTTTCAGGATTTTATAAACAGATATATCCATTGACCCACTTATCTGGGAAACTTTTTTTCTTAGGGAGGGTGATTGGCAGAGGTGTGGAAAGCGAAAACTTAAAGAAATGCTGCCACAGAATGGTAAATGGAATTGCAGTTGGAAGAGAAACAGTGCATGCAATACTCTGGAAATATTTGTCAATATAAATCAAGTTTTACACAGAGTTATCTAGAATTATGAAATCAAAAATTCACAATGGAGAATTCTGCTAAAAGAATATTGAAGAAAGGACTTGGCAACTAATTTATGATTTAGAAGTTAGCTGGATGTCTAAATATAAAAATCCCGTTATAGTTAAAATGAGGGTCCAGAAGACAGATGTTTTTCAACTTGAGCCTCAGAGAATTTAACATTTATGCAACACACCTAACATGTTCTCCCAACACCAGCTACGTTAGCCACCTCACAAGACTGAATTGTTATTTTCTGCTGTTGACAGTGGTGACAGCACTTATCTAGGAGCATGCATGCTGATTTTCTTTCTGGTGTATCCTGGTCAACATCCATAACAGTGTAGTGGGCTTCACCTCTCTTGCTGAAACCATGCCATTGTGATTAATTTGTCCAATGACAAGAAGCCCGCAGAAGGGGCATGCGTCCATGCCCTGGAAACACCAAGTTCCAGACCAAGGAATTTGCATACCTATAACAATTTTAAAATCCATTACAAGAGACAACTTAAGCATTTCAGAACAGAAATCCTGTGGTTGGAAGGAACCACCTCCAAAATCTGTTTTACAAAAGTTGTTACAGGCAAAGAAACATTTTTAAGTTTGCTGAAGTAAATGTCTTTGTAAGAAATGTGAAGATTAGGTGTTAGCAGCTTTAAAAAAGTTCACAGGACCTTACAAGTCACAAGCAGATAAAAGTTAATCTTGAAAAATCTCCAAATAAGCTTCTTCACCTTCTATGTGCATTAAAGTCATCTATGTTCATCTATTCTTCACTGAGGTGTGATCCTGCATGCAGTTGAACGTTGACAAAGCCTTTAAGAGCCACAATGCCACAGGCTTCTTTGCACAGGCAGGGGAGCCAAGAGCTGAGGGTGACAGCAGAGTAGGCACAGGCAGGGAGCTCAACAACAAGGAATTACATCCTACAGGACTTAAGCAAGCTGGAGTCCACTGAAGGTAATCGGGTAAGCCAGAAGTCCATCTGAGCAAGTCCATACTGATTTCACATGTCCAAGAACAAATCAAGAATTCATTTCAGCAAATTAAGATTCAGATCAGCAAGCACATGCAAAGCTGCAAATTAACTCAGACACAGAGCAAGAAAAACTGGAACAAGAATCTTAAATGCAGTTCTGAGAGAAGGGGGGAGAAGTCCCTCAACAAACCCTTCTACAGACATTTTCACAGCAGTTCAAACCCAGGTCAAACAGCTGTACTGTATCAGAGCTGGTCTTAAAAACAAACAGCCAAGCCCTGAGCTAATCCTCATTGCCTTGACACCTATCCTTATACTGTGCCTGTGCAGTGGTCTAAAATACCATTTTTGGGTTAACAAATAGCAGACCCTGATTTCTTGTGGACCTTGGACTTTACATACCTAGCTTATGCAAAAGGATGTTCTGACATTATTTCATCACATACAAATCCAAGCATTAGTTGATCTGATAAAGATACTAGTTACTTTGTATACTCAACATTAGGACCTGTGTTCTATAACTATAGAGTTGATCTGAACGTAGATGTTTATAATTCATTTTGCCTCCCAGTATTTTCAGAGTGGGTTAGAGAAGTGACTGCCCGCATGTTTTTTACTGAGCCTCTGACTGAGGTCAGAGTACTGGTCCTGATGATTTTGAATCAGCTTTTCCTGTGTAAAAAATAGCTACCATCCAGCAAACTATTCTCCTTCATCTGAAATACTTTTGAAGATAGCAAACTAGGATCACACTAGTACTTATGACTCAGCTTCCCCGTATGTTTTCAGTTGTGGAGTGGGTTGAAATAGAAAATAGTAAGCTTAAACAGTAGCAAAATTTTAACAATTAATTTTGATACAAATTAATAAAATATGATAATTAATTAGTAATAGTAATAATATAAAATAGAAATATTAGAAATAAAATAATAGGGAACTAATAGGATTCCCCCAATTAGGAATTCCATACAGTTTTCAAAGTAACTGTTGCCATAATAGCTTTATTGTCATTTAGAAAAACTGATCTCAAGTTTAGGTTACAGCCTTTATGTTCCTCAAGTGTAGATTTTTGTGGTGGTATTAATTACTCATAATCATGAGTCATCACTTATGTAAACAAGTTTTTAAGCCTGTGTTTCCTTTGGGCACTTCTTGTAATGTCTTCTCTGAGAATTCATAATTTACTATCAGTGTTTTAGGGCTGGCATATTTTTATTTCTGTGGTCACACAGTATAGTCTGATGACCTATTGGATAACTGAGATACAAACAGAAAATTTGAGTAAAGCACAGCCTATATGCAAATAGTCATGCAACAAATTTTTCTATGTTGATCAAGAAATTCTCCTTTACAAGATTATGTAAAAATAAGTATTTAGGGATAATCGTGGAAAAACATAATTGCCAAGGACTTTCGAAGAAAATGTGTTCTATATGAATTGATGTTTTCAGTCCTTTTGTTTGGTCTTCCTTCTCTTTTCCATGCAAAGACAGAAATAGTTTAATCACATTATTCCTGTTATTGCAAAATGCTTTAATTTTAGCTGCCAGTACACTTTGCTGTGTGTCTGATATCTATGACCTGAAGTCTTTAGTACTTTAGCTACATTACAATACTTCTGTCACCTAAGTGTTGACATTTCTTCTTCTAATTGGTTTTCATATTTAGTTCCCCTGAAGTACTTAAAGGATGTGAATAGTCCCTCTCTAAGTAGTGAAGAAATATTTCAGCTCTAAGCTTTATTACATTTCTAGCTCCTTCCTTAGTATTTCCTCTTTACCACCTGCTTGGATTAATATTCTGTTTGTTCTCTTTGCTTCTTAATTTCAGTTTGCTAATCATCTGTTAATGCAGTTTCAATGCAACATCCCTTGCATGAAACCTCATCAGCTTCCTTATTACTAAAACTCATTCAAGTCACTCCACCTATTATTACCTGGCCAAATTTCCATTATGTTTTGTCATTGAGAATGTTGACAAGGAGAGATTAAGTTATATGAATTAGAAAGGAAAGAGAAAATTAATTTAACTTACCTTGGTAAAATATATATTTTTTTCCACTTTAAAAAGTAGACTTCATCTTAAATTACACTTAACAAAGGCTTCTGTTTCCTTGCCAGGGTACCAGAATATGACATTCAGCTGCTTTTAATGCATGCAGCAGTAAAACCAAGTATGTGTAATGAAGTATTCAGAAAAACTAACCATTCAAAACAATTTCTGGTATTAGATGTTATAAGACAAATATGTAATTTAGTAATACATTTTAAAAAAAAACATAATTAGTATTAAATATATATATATTTACAAAGACAGTAGTGTAAGATTTCCATATTTTAACCACTGCAGTAAACTCATTAGAGATATGATTGCGGTATAATGTTTGGTTTTTTAAAGATCAGTACACACACAAAAAATGTAATGTTCCTCAAAATTTCCTTCTACTAGCAAATTTATGATTCTAGAGTGTAGCTCTAAAATGTGAAATGTGTCATCTAAATTCTTAAGAACTTGAAAGTTCTTACAGTGGTATTACAACTTTATTCTTCCCACATAGTTAAGAGAATTTTTAACAAGTAAAGTTACAATGTTTATAGCTATCAGCATTTTAGAACTTGGGTTAATGGTCATTTGATCTTCTCATCTTACACTGAGGCAGGCAGTAAGTATTCCATACAGAAAAGGTGTGGGTCCTGTGGTCAGCATATGAAAGCGTCAATTTTACAGAGTTCCATAATTTTTTTTTTTTCCTGTAGGTGTTGCTAAGTCCTAAGAACAGCTGTGACTATATTCACAGTTAAAGATAAAATTTCTACTGCAGATTTTAACTAATAGTCTGCAAGTCTCATGGGCTTTGTAGCATGTATAAAAGATGTATTTTCTCCTTCCTCAAGATTATTCATTAGAAGACATTATCATGCATCATACATTACTTTAATGGACATGCTCTCCAAGAAGTGCAACTGGAATATTAAGCAATAATGAAAGTGTTGTGACTACAAGAATTTCACCAGCTAATCCATGCCTAGTTTAAATTACAGTGAGCTTTAAATGAGCTCTATTTGACTCCCTTATAGAACCTTCTAGTCAAGGTGCAGCTGGCTCTGGGGACAGTCAGTGAGCATGTTTTTGATCTGAAAACTGACAATCTGATAACCAATCAATTCTCTACTTGTGACCTGATTAGTGTATATTCTGTCCTCACTGAAGAGAATTAAACTTTTAAAGCACAATTTTGACATATTCTAGATGTTTATCTTGGTATGAAATGGAATACAACCCATAAATTCCCAGGTCCGAACAGTAGTAAAGGGATAGTAGAATGACTGGTTTGATAGGAATGTCCATGGCATTGACTGAATTCTACCCTTCACGGAAATTTTTGTACATGCTGAGAAATGAACTGCAAACATGAATAATGTGATGTGTTGTGATAATAATAATAAACGTGATATATTCATTCTATTTACTTTACTAATCTGTTCTTTCAAGGCTGTTGTGGTTTAACCCCAAAAGGCAGCTAAGTACCATACAACGTCTCGCTCACTCCCCAGGTGGAATGGGGGAGAGAATCAGAAAGTAAAGGTGCAATAACTCATGGGTTGAGATAAAGACAGTTTACTAGGTAAAGCAAGAGCCATGTGCAAGCAAAGCAAAATAGAGAATTCATTCACTACTTCCCATCCGCAGGCAGGTGCTCAGCCACTCCCAGGAAAGCAGGGCTCATCACACATAGCAGTTCCTTGGCAAGACAAATGGCATCACTATGAACATCCTTCCCCTCCTCCTTCTTTACCACAGCTGTTATTGCTGAGCATGACATCATATGGTATGGGATATCCCTTTGGCTAGTTTGGGTCAGCTGTCTTGGCTGTGTCCCCTCCCATCTCCTTGTGCACCCCCAGCCTCCTCACTGGCAGGAAGCACAAGAAGCAGAAAAGTCTTTGGCTCTGTGCAAGCACTGCTCTGCAACAACTAAAACATCAGTGTGTTATCACCACTATTTTCATTAAAAATCTAAACCACAGCATTGTGTAAGCCTCTACAAAGAAAATTAACTCTGTCCCAGTCAAAATCATGACAAAGACAAACAAAAGCGTGGAATATCGACAGGAAAAGCTCACATCCAAATCTCATAAACACAGAAAAGTACTGCAGTTAACACATGATCTGATCTCTAAACAATGTATTTCTCATGAGGACTGTCAATTGATTAACATGGTGAGTGGATCCCTTTGTTTGCTCACTCTGCAGAATCTGAGCAAGCTTCACATATTGCACATTGCTGGTGTGTTTATCTCTCCCAAGGCAGGGACTCCCAAAGGGTCAGAAGGAATGTACAATTTCCACAGCTGCAGCAGTTTTGGCCTCCTCTTTTATCATTCTGCTAAGTGTAAAATCTCTGCAAGGTTGTGATGTCAGAACTGAAACTCACTGAACTCCTACACATGCCAGTATAAGAACAGAATATTTATTTAAATATCTGCTGAGATGAGAAAATTTTCCTTACAGAAAGACCGGTATAGGAAAAAAAATCATAAATCTGAAGTCGTGAAATAGTTCATATTCTGAAATTTCGATATGTTTGAATAGTTTCTGGCTCCAGAATGGAACTTCAGCTTGCTTCTAATCTGATATTATATGCAATTCAGACTGTAGGATTTTATTTGCTTATACCTGTATGATATCCAACAATTTTTAAACCAAAAGCCTCTAGTCCTACATGCTCAGAATTTATATAAAATGTGTTTCTTTGAGCCCTATATGTCTCGTGTAGACTTAGTAAATTAATGCTAACACAATGAATCTCCTTAGATAGATCCAGTTTAATGATTCCTAGCTGAGCATTACTTTTTGCTGTCTTCCAGTTAGTCAGTTCTTAATCCCTTTTTCAAGGCACTGAGAACAATTATGTGCTAGTTTTTTAAGTCCGTGCAACTTTAAATCATGCCTTTCTAACATCTAAGTATATTACATCTGCAGTTAGCTTTGTCAGTCAAACTTGTAATTTCATCAAAAAATAAAATTGTTTTTGTCTGATAAGACCTGTTCTCCATAACGTTATATTGACTGCATTTATATTCCTCTTAATTTAATTATGTATTGATTGAATCACATGCCAGATTTCTATTCTTTTGTTCTAGGATGATGACATGGTAATCAATCTATACTTTAGCTGGGTCATCCTGCTCTCTCCTTTGGCTCACAATTAACTCACTTATCTTCAGAAATGACACCTCCATTCTATTATTGATTAAAATTAAATACCAGGAAGCTGGAATGAACCCCAGCCAAATCTTTAAGACTCTTGGATTTGTTTAGGTTATCCTGACCTGTTAATTTAAGAGAGATAAAACAAATGTGAAGAGTGCCTTTCACATTCACAAAAAAACATATTTCAGCCCTAAAGGTACCCATACTTTTAAAGTTTCACCTTGGAATTAATTCAGTTTTCTCATGTCTGTTTTAAAAAGCCATTCAGTGTGAGAATTTAATTTTACTAAACCTTTCAAATCATTGTTACCCTCCAAACCTTGCATTGCTTTAGGGAGCAGCATGCATATTGTTTACCTGAGGAAAATTCTAGAATTGAAATGTGCTCCAGGCATATTGCTTAGTTTTCAGTCTTAATGAAATAAGAAATTGTTAGTCACTGAAATTAATTCTTCCATCAGGATTATTGTGTGGTTCACAGCTCTGAATACCAGTAGATGTGCGATCAATAAGTTTTTACCATTTATAGCCTTTAAAATCTATATCCAAATCTCAGAAATTGGAGTGTAATACCACAGAATAAAACCACTCAATAAGAAACATGCTGAGCTGGAGTCAGTATCTGAAGAGCTGAGAAAGAAAGTCAGGCCAAATTTCTGATAACACAAGATTAATAAAAAATAAGTACATTTTTAGCTCCAATAGGTAGGGATTACAATAAGCTATTTTCAGAGGCTTTCTGGTTAGTAAGGTGACATCTGTCAATGTTTTCCTTGCCTTCCAGAGTGACCTAGACTGACTGGATGTGATCCTGCTCTTTCAGCTAGCAAGCTGTCCTCTCAGAGAAGCAATTGCTCCTGGTTCCCACATTCCATTAAAATCATGATGCACGGGGAGACTGTTTTTTACATATCTTTGTGAGAGGAGTTCACATTAGATGGGAATTCAGTAGGAATTGGCAACCGCCAGTCCACGAAGATGAGCTTGGCCATATTCCTTGTATTTTGGAACCACACCTTACAGATCCCTGTGCTTGAGAAATGAAAAATATTAATTTACACTGTGAGTCATAGTAAAGAAAAGGTTACATAAAGTAAATTAGAATTGAACTAAAATGGAGCCTTAGAAAGAAAAGTGTTAAATGAAGAAAGAAACACTGCTTCAGGTGTAATCTAATGAAACTGCCTCAGAAGTCTGAAGGAATGAGAAATACAGGTGGATTTTATAATGGACTAAATGTCTTTGTGAGTATCAATTGCTTTTGTGAATTATGCAAGCAAAGAAAACTAATAATATCTCATAATATGAGGAGAGAGAACTGATTAACTTACAAAAATAAAAACAATTTTTGTACCATGTTTACAATAAACTGAACCTTTCTTTAATGCAGTGAGTGTTGGTTCCTATAAAACAATATTCAACTTTATTTACAGAGTACTCTACCATTTCTTGTGGGAGACTACAATTGCAATGTGCATATCAGGGTTTATTTGGATGACATATTTCATCTGCATTTAGCTCTTCATTTGGGATCTCTCCATATATAAAAATACTACAGTTGAGCAAAGCTATTTTCTTTCCTTCTTGAGTTTAATGGGGACTGTACATACCAGTTCAAATCATCACAAGTTATCAGTAGATAAAATTGAATATATATATATATATAATCTATTTATTTTTCAGAAAGTTGTATTAAACAGCATCACAATGAACTCTGATGTTTCCATGGGTTTTCCTTCCATGATCCTTCCCTTTCTCTAAGGGAATGTTGTCCCACCATGTCTTTAACTCCTGCTGCTCATGGAAGTGGTTACTGCAGCTCTTCCTGAAGTGCTGGAAAAGGGCCACCATTTTGAACAAAACAATTAAAAATAAAAGAAATCATATAACCAAAAGTAAACTTATGTTTGAAAAGAGGAACTAGTGCCTTTCACAGCTTAAAAAAACATTTTTTTTCCAACTGAAATGCATTTTTGTCATGTTAACAGCATCTCTTTAAAGATTCTTTTCTTTTCTTTGGTATCCTTTTGGTCTGAATTACAGCATGCATTTCATATTGCAAGGGTAATATTTGTTTTCATTCTTATTAATCATTTTCTATACTCTTTGTAAGATATTTAAAACAACATGTATTTCCTCTAATCTGTGAATACAAGCTAAATATATTTATTTATTAATTGCTAGGCTGCATCCAATAATAAGGTAGCTCCATCTGTTTCAGGCTTAGGTAGACTTATGGTTGTCATCTGTGACAGCTCAATTCTGTGTGCTGATTGCTTTAGAGTTTTGCAGCAATGAAGTTTCATTCTTCCATTTTCCCTAAGAAAATAGATAGAATTTGTGATTACTGATGGACGTTGTCTACTCTGCCTTCTATATAATGTACTGATCTAATACAAAGTCTAAATGTAAAGAAAACCATTAAACCTTGTCTATATTCTTCCCCTCTATAATGATTAGTACATTTTCTTCAATTTTCATTCATTTTATGCTCTTTAATTCTTTAAGAACCTTGTCTCTTCTATCAGTTAATGTTTTGAAAAGGGTGATGCATATGTGTGCGAAACACTCTTTAATCCAAGAGGAATAAAGCTGCTGTAATTAAAGTAATTGGGGAAAAATGGAACTTTGAATGAAATTTTCATTTTTTGAAAACACAAAGTTTAGTGAGGCTGTATCCTGTAGAACCCCAATAGTTGTGACATGACATGATAAGTCACTCGTTGAAAAGACATCTTCAAAGGCAGCAGCAAATTTTTCATCTTCAGGTATGGAAGCAACATACAGACTATTCTAGAACAACAACAACAACAACAATAATAATAATAAAATATGTTAGATATAGGAATGAGGTCACAGGGCTGGTTCCAAAGTGATTTTACATCTCAGCAATGTGGCCATAGAAAATTAAGCACCAAATCACAACACAGAATTCATTACCAGTGTCACCTTATCATTCTACTAATTCATGCTATAAGAGAGAATCCTAAATGAATTTCTTTTTCAGCTTTTGTGCAAATGTCAGAGAAAAATAAAATATGACCTTGAAAGTCATGGTTAGAAACTCAGGCCAAGATAGAAAAATAGTTTTCTCAACAGTTTTTACATGCAACCTAATGCACTGGAATTTATATATTATTTTCTAAAAAAAAATGTTTTTATGGTTTTATGCTATTCTTAGGTTTTATACACACCTAATCACTGGACAGAACATATGTAATATTCAGTTTCAAAAGAACCATGACTTAGACAGTTAAGAAACTCCACAGTAACTCTAAGTAAAAGATAGAATATTTTGAATATTTGGCTTCTGTTCAGAATTCCTCCAAAATAGAAAGCTCTCTTTATTGTTTTTAAGGGTGGTAAAAAGGGGATTTTTTGTTTGTTCGTTTGTTTTGTTATTAAATCCTACATTTCTTTGCTATGTGAAGTTTCATGGTTTAGATAGAGACACACTTGATTTTATGAAATCATCCAGAATAAGAAAATATAAACTCCCCGATTTGAATAATTTCTTCAGGAAATACATGGCGAAAATTTTGATCAACACAAATTGTCAAACACAACCACAGCATATATCTCTAACCTCACTTGGATTTCAGGAAAATTTCTCACAAAATCAAGAAAGTAAGCACATAGTCTACCTTCATGTTACAGTACCATGCAGACTTATCCCCCCAGTAGTCCATAGAGCCCATTAAACTGTAATAGCTTCCTCTTTGCAAAGGTAGGTCTTGTACTCCCATTGGTATTTTGTTTTTCTTTTTCTTTCACAGTGTTCTTAATCAAAATTCCGTTAATTTAGTTCTCTTTAAGGTTTATCATGTGATCTATCATCACACGAGTTTTTCCACTTTGCACTAAAAAGCAGGCTTTTTCCTTTCAGCCTCAGGTGTTCTGTTAGTATTATAGTAGCTCCTCATGGTAGCTTTTCTGCTGCCAGGTTTTCAGGAGGGGATGTTCTCTGAGACAAAGCTAAATGCAGCTGACACTTCATCACAGCTGAGAAAGTCATGGGGGAGGTTTGGCCAGACTGAGGATTTACTTTGGCTGAAGAATGAGCTCTGTGGAAAACAAAGTTCTGACTACTCACAGCTTAATGACCTGTGACTGTATGATGGACATGAATCATTGGCATCTAAGTTTTGCATAAGAGAAGAAAAAAATACAGAGCAACAGCATTACCTCTTATATTATTTTCTAACAAATAATGTTTGTCCATTCCTTTGGTTTCTCATTATACTTCTCCTCTGTTTGTGAATGCTTATATCAATGAGCACAAAGATCTCTAAGGTAGAGTAAGGCCAAGGTGCTTAGAGGACTAAAAACACTTCTCTGACTTTACAGTGGCAGAAGATGCCAGAGCTGTTCTCATAGCAGAAATTTCTGCTAACATAACAAAAAAGTTGCTTACTTCAATGCATAATGTCCTTTTCTTAAAAGGCCGATTGGGAGCTTTCTTTTATTGCAAATACTAGTTTAATTCTTACTCATCACCAGTAGACAACATGGAAACTGTTATTAATTTTCAGCACTGACAGGTAGAAATACTTAAAATTAAAATGTCTTACAGCAAAACGTAGAATAGATCATTATGAAACCCCAAGCATACTAAATGAGAAAGTCAGCCTAAGCTTAATTAAATAAGCTCTCAATTTAGTGTGTTCATCATGTATTTGTTTTTAAGTCTGTATACTTGAGGGCTTTTTCTGAAAGATGATGTTATACTGGTGTTTTTTAAATTAAGTGAGATAATAGTAATTAGATCTGTCTGAAAAACTATGGTGGAATGTTTATTAATGATTTGTGAGAATTTTGAATTTTGTCTTGATTTTTTTAATGAAGAATTGAAAAAAAAAAAAAAAGGAATATTACCTCTAAGAACAGCTGTCAAGTTCTTCAGACCACTGGTTGTAGGTTAAAAAGCTCCTGGAATTTAGGCTTTTCTTTTCAGATACAACTTTGAGATTAATATTGTCTTTAGACAGACACTGAACAGAGAACCAGGGCGAGAACACCTGTTACCTAGTACTAGGAAATGGCAACTCTAAAGGAATTGTTACATTCTCATCTTACCAATACAACTGATATCTATTAATAGGGGAGGATGCCTATAGCTTACAGAGCCATTTTTGGTGCTCCACCTTTCTGCTAAGTCTATGAGATAAGGAGATAATTCGTGTGAGTTAAATTCTCCTTTCTGTTGGTACAGATGTTTTATAATTGTGCATTTAAACTGTCACTTAAGCCACATTTTAAAGCTACATTTACAGCTAGTATACTTATATTAGGCTAGATAATTCCACAAAAAGGGTAATAGTAGGGATAAGAAGATAAAATGCTTTTACTTCTGTATTTACACATGTCTACAAGAAATGTGTGTACATTATATTTTGTAGCTCCTTAGGTATGTCATAACATAATATTTCCCTTCTTTTATTTTTTTTTCTCTTTTATTTTTATTTTTTTCCCATAGAATTAATATATATATATATAGTCTCAGATAAGCATATAACATTTAAATTGAGGGAATGGTACTAAGTGGCAAAAGCAACTATAGTCCATGCTAATACTGCAAAATACATAGCTGTGCCAAAAAAATCTCAGCAATTGCTGAGGCCTTGTTGATGACCCAGTCTTTTCTTTGAGAAGCTTATATGCAAAGCCTTCTTCTACCACACTAATCCATAAAGGTGGATATTTAGGCCTGTATAAAGCACGTTGGAATGATTCTTTCTTTGCATGTGGTTAGATGGTGCCGTGGTCAGAGTGATTGCAGCAGGAAGCATGGTATAATGAATTTTCCCTGTGTAAACAAAGGATGTCATTATAACTTGCTGCTATTCTATCAAGTGAACACTTTAGAAACACAGCATCAACTTTCTAAAAAGTGTATTTTCAGTGCTAATATAAAACTATTGTGACAGTAGTGCAATTTTTGCACCTTGAGAGTTTTGCCTGTGGGTTGTACCATAAGTACAACTCCCCCACAAGAGTCCCCCCTGCAGGGACATCCTGTTTTCTTAGCATTTTATGATGTCTTAATCTCCACTTCTAAATCCTCTGCCTTTCCCTTTCTTAATCACTTCACATAATGAAAAGTCCATTCATTGAGAAAACACACTGAGGTTTTCCAGCCAAGTCTCCACTCAAACTAACTAGTCTTTGAATCTTATTATGTAAAGCAGAGAAAATTGAATTCGTTCCTGTCAGTAAGATTTTATTATATCACAAGAGGCTGAACCAGATTATATTATTGACAGCTGCATAATATAAATGGAGAGGAGTTGCTGTGTATAGTGGGAGATACTAGAAGCAGAATTAGAAATTTCTTTGCTTTATTTAGATCTCTGAAACTGTGCCAACATGTTATTTAATGGCAAGGTGATTTGTTAGGAACAATCAATTAATATTTACAAAAATCTCAATTATATTTAACTTAAAGAAAGAATAAGAAACCTAAATATCTTGCAGATATTTCATCATACACTGTGTTATATGCCCCTATGGTTTCGTTCATTCTATTACCTCATACACCTGATTACATCCTGCATATCCCCAAAACACAAATCTTCATCCTGGTCCATAAGACTTTCTTGGTCAATAAGTGAACTATCCTTCACCAAGGAAATGATCTTTCTGCTGGACTCAAAACTACTGGAGAGATTTTCTGTTCTTTCATCCATCTATGAATATTTATTACTATAAAAGGTGAGTCTAATAAGAGTTTGATTTAAAACCCACTGAACTCAAAAGGAGTCTTTCGGATTATTTTTAATGGGATTTGATGCTGACCCTAAGACTTTATGTCAGTAGACGTTACTGAGAGCTCTAAGCATTTTGAAAAGATAGGGAAGGAACACAAAGAAGCAGAGCCTGGTTTGATTATCTAAAGAAACTGGATGTCTCAGGTTTCACTAAGAGGTTTTCATTTAGCTGCTACATCAACTATTTGACAAACAAAAATGGTTTTAGTGTCTTACTCACATGGTGTCAGAACTCTGCTCATTTCTGTATCTTTCACTAGCCTACATTCCATTTCATACCCACAAGGAAAGTCAGATTGTACTGTGGGGAGATATTTGCAGCTGCAGCTGTCTAAATGGTGGTTTGAAGACTGTTCCCCAAAATAAGGGAAGATAATACTGAGCAGAGATTTATAAAGGTAAAAAAAATAAGAAAAGGAAATGACACTTGAATTAAGGTGTATATATATATTTTTATATGTATGTATGCATTAAAAAAATATATGTTTTAGCTGACAAGCTAAACTTCAATTACATATTAACTGACAAGGACCCAAAGTTTATTATTTACACATATATATATATAAAAATACGTATCTCTTGTTCTACATATCTATATGTTTGAGTTTAGCTTCAAGTGAGAATATAAAACATATATAATTCCAATGGAAACTGCTTTACTTGTGTATGCATTTATGTGTGTGCATAATTTATATCATAGATATATGAACAGCACAATTCAGGTGTTTATTAGATCCTTTCTAAATTTGCACACTCTTTGAGATTTGGTCATATTTTATTATGAGTGAAACTAATTCTGAAGTAATGGACAGTGGAAGGATTGGTGCAGTCACTGGTGAAAAGGGGGTACCCAAATACATATCTGCATGAAACTGTGTGGCAGATACCTCTTACCTGTTAGTTTATAAGCAGGTAAGTGTAATTACAGCCCCTGCAAAGAGGTATTTTATTGCTGTTAGGAAATAAATACTGCAAAAAGTATGGACATCAAATGATTTATTACTGAGCTTATTGCTCAGTGCATGTGCCTGAATCGTGTATTTCCTCTAATTTAGGTATTGTCTTTGACATAGGACATGCCTCAGTGGATCAAGCACTTAAAATCCAACAGGTGATTTTTTTTTTTTTTTACTGAAAGAGAGATGTAAATTTCTGATTCACTGTCCCTAGAGCTGAGATCCTCTCCATCCTTCCCATTTCACTCGAAAAGTAGCGAAGGAAACTGAACCCCTTGTTTCCACTCTATCCACTGAATGAGTCTTACTTTTCAAGGCAGAGTTCAATGTAAAAAATTAAGTACATTCTTTAAATACATCAAGATGATTTAAATCCTAATAAGATTGTTTCAACAGGCATTAAATTCTTCACCTAGAAATGTGAAGTTCTGCAGAATATAACAAATTACATTTAAAAGATATTTTTGTTCATGTACTTGCATATAGGATGTTCATATTTCTTAAAATGGGAAGTATCAATATTTTGTATATTAACATAAATTATTAATAAGATTTGAATGGACTGTTTTTCAAATTTTTAATTATATATGTATATATATGTGAATGTGTGTTTGTATTTTTATGTATTTATATTTCAGAATTTGATCCTCTTTCACCCTTTCTTTGTAAAAATGGTCATTATTTTGCTTAATTGTGCTAATACTTCTCTGCCATTTTATATCTTTGGAAAGGTACCAATTTTGTTCTATTTCTAGACCTTAATAGTCCACTATTCTTAATTAACTATTCTGATGTCTTTTGTTAACTGCATAATGACAGTGGCATTGCCTTTCACTATTACTAAGATCCCTGGTATTTCTGAAGAATTAAATATGGTGAGTGTGTTTGATGTATGTCTTTTTTTGCGGTGCAGTTTCATTAATATAAAAAAAAATACTCAAGTCATTATTTAAATTACTCTATATGTGTTTTTTTTTTTCCATCCTGCATTTGTTTCTTTCAATTCACTGAAAGAAATGGAACATATTATTGAATAACATTGCAAGTCACTTTGTACACAATTAGAAATGTGTAATTTCTGAACAGATTTCCCTCCTTCACCAAAGGTATACATTAGGACTTTAATGATGCATGAAGATGAATCCCAGTTGTAAATGCACAAGCCTTTGTAATATTTTAGGGAACAAACAATTAGCATTTTGGAAATGTGTGTGCATCTCAGAGAAGCAATCTGGTTCTCCTCCTCCTTCCTGTTTTGAAGTCAATAGCCTGTGTTACATCAGCCATCTGCAGTTCCATAGACAGGTGCAGGGTCAGCATCACAGCTCCAAGCCTGTAGCTGTAAGCTGAAAAAAAATTGCTAAGCAACTAAGAAGAATTTCCAGCATCATTGAAAAAAATAAAAATAAAAAAATCCAGCATTCATTTCTAAAAATATGAATGCTTTTATTTTATATTATTTTCATAAATTTCTCTGGGCACGGCTTGTTCTGATGATGACAGCATGATGACTTGCTTGCAGCTTTAAGCAGTGCAGGAATAAGGAGAAGTATATATGGCTAACCCCAAAGCAGGGAAAAAAATCCAGTCAGTTTTTTTGAGGACTCGGTATATTTTATAGCTAGCACACTACTCTATAATATGGATTACACTAGAAACATGATGCTACTTTCTAATAGCTGCACAAGCTAACCAAAATACTAAGGTGGTGCAGTGTTCCAAATAAGTATGGAGCAAGAGATCAGGACAGAAAAATTCTCAAACCTTATGCATTGTTCCATCTGCTCAAATATCTTTTTCCTTTTTTTTTTTTTTTCCCCCCACTTTTATTGCTTGAGTGGGCTGAACTGTTCCCACATACGTTTCTTTCTCTATTCTCTTTAATTCTGACCTGTTCTTGGGGTTTTAAGCAAAGAGAGTTAAAGTAGCATCATCCTGTAGATAAAATAGTTTTATACATGTAACCAGTGCACATTGCCAGAAGTAAATTCTGGGCCTGGATATGTCATCACACAAGCATGGGGTTCAATGAAGTACACTAGAGATTTCATTCTTATTGGAAAGCACTGTCATAAAGACCATCAGGCCAGCCAAATATTTTTCATTCAACACCATCTTCTTAAAGTATAGCTATTTGGAAGAATGATGGCAGTAATTAGAAAAGGGCAAAAAATATTTTCCTATTCACAAGTATATTATTCTCAGGATAGATAAGGCTAACCACACTTTATTGGTGAAATTTCCATATGTAAAATATATTCTAGTTGTTATTATTTACGTACCTAACAATGAAAACTTTTGTTTTTATTGCTTAGTGATCTGCAGAATAACTTTCCTTTGGTCTTAGTGCCACATAAGTGCTTTTGTGAGACTAAATTATCTTTTTTTTTTTTTTTTTAACACTATAAAAACAACATCTTTGATCTTTTTGAAGATAATAGCTCAAATATGGATGATACTATTAATAAATTATTTGGACAAAGATCAATAAAACTGAGAAGGGTGTCATTTTCTTTAAAATATAATGATTTAGATTAAATGAATATCCTATTGTTTTTGTTGTTGTTGTTTGCTTTTTGTTTTCTTTGACTAAAATGAAAATGTCTTAAAGAGCACCAAATTTATGTACACACATAGTTTAATCATAGATACAATTTTAAGCAGTAAGAAAGGCTATCCAAGGTGTGGTTACCTTTTCAGTGAAAATATTTACTAGGCTACACTGTCAGCAGAAAAGATATGATCTTTAACTGGATTCCAAAATTATCCTGACCTCATAATGTGAACTGATTATATAAACTTCTAATAATATAGCACTGGTATCCTTTTCAATAAGTTAAAGATCTTTCTACTGTTGTTACATAAGCATGATATATCATCCTCTCTTTTTTATTTTTTATTCATTTATTTATTTTTCAAATTTAAGGCTATCTAGTTAGTATATTGCTACTCTCTCTCTTCACTGTGCACTTTCAAATATATTTTGCCTTATTAGTGTTCCACTTATATGCTGATATTTCAGCAGACTATCCATCAGTTCTTGGAATATAAATTCCTGGTTATACAAACATTTTTATATGTTTCTCCCTGTATTTACAATGAACATCGGCTTAGGATTCTGAATGCAATTTGCAAATTAAAATATCCCTTTAAAAGAAATATGAAAGTGTTTTGGCAAACTGTGCTGTTTAATACCTCATCACGGTAACAATTGAAATTTAGTAAACAGAGGTAAATAAAAGACTCAGATCTTCCTTCTTGCCTTCACATGCATGCTCAGCTTCTTTCTGGCTTATTCCCTCATTTTGTGCCCTGGTGGCTGACACAATGGGTATTTGTAGCTCACTGTTGAAACAGTGAGCTCTTTTCTTTTTGGAGTCATGTAGCGCAGGCAGGTTTCGGGGCTGAGGCTGAGATGCTGAACAGTAAATGTCAAAGATTACTAATCTTACTGTTTCCTGGGCTGCAAGGTAAAGGCATTCTTCACTTATTTTACTGGGCAAACATGAGGTGAAGTTCTTGTGAACAGTAGACAGAATAGAGTTGTTGAGGCAGACCAACATGTGATTAGGCCATTGACTGGGGTTTAGCTAACTGAACTCACCATACAAAACTGCTGGATGTGACACAAGATATTGCTGGATGTGGCAGATAACAAAGTGCAAAGTTGACAAGTGTTATGGTTTGCCTCGTGAGAAATGGTCAGTTTTCACAGATGGGGGTGTGAAGTTAGAGACATACAAACCTCACAAATATCTGAGGGGAGAGCTAGGGATCTTTTGGGCAGTGAAACCTTGCAAGGCAAGCAGAGCCTCAGTAACCATAATTTATGAGACACCGACTTTGGGTACAGATGTAAAAAAATTGTGAGCCCAGAGGGGGAAAAAATATTGGGGGTGGGCTGTTTATCTGAGAGAAAACAAAGGTGGAGAAAGGGAGGGGGCAAGGTGGATGAAGTGTGGAAAACGGAGAGGAGCTCTGACAAAAGATGCTGCTTTAGTGTAGGTAAGCTGCTGGCTGGCATCCTTATTTGGTCTAGTCTGGTCTTCTTACTAAATTCTATTCCTAACTACTTTATGTAAGAGCGCAGTACATTCTGGATATGGTTGTGTGAACCACTAGTGACCTTCAAACAGGGTTAACCAGTAAGCAGGATGAGAGATCTGACTGACAGCCACTTGAGAGAGAAACCATGGATCTGAAGAATCCAAGGGTCTAGGTGCTGTCTACTGATGGGAACTGTATTGTTTGGGGCTGAACCCACAAGCTGAACTAGTGTAGTAGGAGACCAGCAACAGAAAAGAACCATGGTCTGAAACAGTGACTGGCTGAGGGGCCTGGGATCTGGGAAATGGTATTAGATGGACTTAAAGTCTGTGATAATATTCAAGGAATCCAAGGCAAATGTATGCCTGTAAATCCAGAGTGTGAGGGAAGGTATGTGTAAACACCACTAGTGAGCTTCAGTCCTGGTCTCTTGAGTCTATGTACGTGTTTGTGTGAGAGTACTAAGAACACATGCTGCACGTCACTGCTGTCTGGACCCTGGCCACTGCATTCATGGGCCCCAGACAGCAAAAACCCTGAGGTCTGAGAGGGACCAGAATCATCTGTAGAGGGCTGGGAAGCAGAACTCCTGTGAGTCCAAAAGATTTGGCTACATTTTACAACAGATCTAACATGAGCCCGAAAATGCAATCTAACACGAACATTTATACCACCCTTCAAAGAGCCTTCAGTAGAATAGTACAATACAAGAGCACTGTCGTGTTTTATTTTATTTTATTTATTTATTTATTTCCCTTTCCTGGAGAAACAAAATGCAAGTTTGACTGCATGATTTTTACAATCTTATGTTAAGGCTTTTAAAATTATAACAATTTACCCAGGAACAAAGAACACAGAATATATCCATCTTATTATTTAATGTATGCACATCCAAAAGCCAAATCCGTACTGTAAAAGCAGTTGGATTATATAATTTAATATATAATTAGGCCTATTTCTAAACCTCACTATAATTTGGTATTTGCTATTTTGCTGTTTACTTCCACTGCAAGACAGAAATTTACTATATGAATTGTTTGAAGAGGCTGCAAGGTCCAAGAGTAGAGCACAAGGGAACATTTGCACTGTCGGTTTTTTTTTTTTTTTTGGTTGGTTGTTTTATTTTATTTTATTTATGTATTTATTTTTTATTCATACATATTTTGACAAATGCTTTTGAAACAATACAACATATGATTGATATGTATTTACTGTTCCTTGAAGGACAATTATTTTTATTTATTTCACTAGAAAATTTCAACACTGGTTTAGTCTCCATGATCTATTTAGACTAGTATAAATGCACATAGATGAACTTAGTTTCTTCTACCCAATTGGTAATCAGCAGATAAATGATTAATTTTTTCCTTTTGTGTTTAGCATAATAACGTTAAAGATGAGTGAACAAACTGAGAAATCATACGGCTGTAATATGTAATTCCCATAGGATCTTTATTATAATTTACTAATTTCAACCACTGCTTCAACATAGTCTAAAGATTTATAGTGCCAGGTAAGAAAAAAAAAAAAAAAAAAAAAAGGTTGTGGAAATGATGAAAGTAATAGTAACTGGTGGGTCTTATTTCTTGAAGAGCTATTTAAATGATTTATTAATTAATTTATTTATTTATTTCTGATAGCTATCAATTTACCAGGGAAAAGAAAACCTTGTTATTGTCGGTTGATATACAATAATTATAAAGCTGAATAAAAGTTAAGCATAATAAAGCAAATAAGCATCTACTTTTCACTTCTCATTCATCTATAAGGATATGGTCATAAATGTCAACACTTTGAAGAAGGGTGACAAAATTGGGCAGCCCAGTGTTGTAAAATGAGTGCAACGGGATGTGTACTTAAGTATGTACTCATCAAAATCATGAATCTGTTATGTCACCTAGAGCAAATATATTTTTTGTCATATTTTATTGTAGGGTAATATTAACCCTTATCCTACATCAGGGGTTTACAGAACCTTACATAACACATACATTAAATATATCATCCCATGATCACAAAAAAAGCACATTGTTTATACCTTTTCAGTGGAATAACTTTAGTATTTTTAGGGAAGACCTTTAATAGAATTAGGCCACAGTCCTTTGTGTACAAATGTATTTAGTTATGTTGAACACAGCAAGCTGTACTGACTGTTCTAAGCATTTTCTTGCAATCACTTGTTTGAACAAATACAGCTTTTTGATCTCTATATTTTTTTTTCATTGTTACATTTCATTGTGTTACATTCTAAACATCACAGTAATTCTACATGCTATTTTATTTTACATGCAATATGATATTGAAGAAACATCATTAATATATATTTTGAAGTGTAATTTACTGATAGTCAGATAATCCTCTGGTCTTTTTAAACCATACCATGCAATTATAGGAGTTCCTAAAGCCAGGAAAGCCTTTTTTTTTAAAAAAAAAAAAATCCACTAGCTCACCTGAAATTATTTTTTCCTACCTAGTATCAATCCAAATTCATAGAGCCTATTTTGGGAAGCTTTGGGTTTGAAAAATTTCTGTGCAGTTCTGTTTTCAGTTCATAAGAATTTTATCTTGTATTTCTTATGGGATGACCATTATGCTTCATTTTCCAACTATAAAAGATCTAGTTTAAAAAAAAAAAATAACACAACTATCTAGTTTAAAAATCTTTCTTAAAAATAGACTAGAAATAAAAGATCTTATTAAGAAGACTCTCAGAATGAATATTTTGCCCAGTTACATGATATACTTGCTTCTTCCGTATCCTAATAGAAATTCTTCTTTGATTTAATGTTTATATTTACTCTACTGTTTTTCAGTGTTTTATTCCATAAATAATAGTTTATCTTTCTCTATATTTTGTTAATGAAAATATATGTTTTTATTATAATTTATATATATATATATAATATATGTATATAAATTAATATACTAGTGTTTCAAAGAACTGCAGTGTGGAAAAAAATAAATGTGTAATCTTTTAAGACAGAAGCTTGTATGCAGAAAACATATTGAGTAAAATTTCATCTGAGTACCTGACTTAATTGTGGGCTGTTAAGAATTAGTTTTATACAGCATCTGCAACAACTGTAATGTCTCTAGCATGTTCTGGGTCATTGAGTGGGAAGACATATTTGGACAAGACAGATCTACTTACTGGGTTACCCTGCAGTATTAACTTTATGACTAAGATCAGCAACACTATTGTCAATTAGCATGTTAACATCTGACCACTAGCTCTCTGAGGGCTTTCTTCCTGTTAGTTTGAAATTAAGATTAAAATTCAAAATATATCATATAGCTTCCTGAGGCTTTGATTAAGTATAAGATTTTAATATAAACCGAACTCTCCTACCACTTTTAGTGATTTTTGTGCCCCTGGAAAATACTATTTTTCTGTTTTGTTTTGTTTTGTTTTTGTGTTAGCAATTGACTTTTTTTTTTTTTCCTCAGAAGGAGATTTTGTAGCTGCTGACACTTTACTTAAAAATAAATAAATAAATAATGAAGCTTGTGGATTTAAGAAGCAAAGACTGATGATGAACACTTACAGCAACACTGAAGCAGGAATTTTCTGAGGACTGCCTTCTATGTGTGCTATTGCACTTTTGTATTCAGCCTAGCAGAACTTGGAGGGGTCAAACTGAATAAAACTATGGACGTAAGGATAGAAAATAGGGCAATAGTCAAAATCATTGAATTTAGAGAGTAATCGAAGAGGTGCACTGACAACAATCTGTCAGCTGCAGTCCTAGCTGGAGGCTCTGTAAATAGTGCCAGTAACACTGTGTGGAGTTAGAGACTGAATATTTGACTGTAAACATGAGGGGTAAATCCAGGCAGGAGATGGACATATTTTGTTTCTTCAAACATAGAGGTCTTCGGAGCCTGAATCCCCAGAGCAGTGTGAGGGAGTCAGATGCACACCCTCAGTGAACACGACAACCCAGTGTAGTCAGGATGTGCTCACTAAAGATTAGCATTTTTACGAAATCCCCTCTTGCAACCTGGTTACCTGTCTTTTAATCTACAGAAAGGGAAGAAGCTGACAATCATTCAGAGGCAAATTAAAAACTATGCTTTCTAATTTCAAAATTATTCTTTGTTTTGTATGTATGATTTTGTTAATAGTGAGGCTTACTTCTCCATAGTCCTTTGAAAATGGTTACAGGTGCATTACAAAGGTATTCTATTTAGATGTAAATTTGCTAATTTCCCAATTACTGTTTTAGAGCTTAGAGGAAAAAAAAAATCTGAAAAAGGAAGAGGAAAGATTTAACATCCATATTTTTTACTGGAGTAGCAAAATTCCAGTAGCAAAATCCCATACCAAATACTTGGAAAATAAAATAAAATTGAATAAATGAATCAAAGTTCTGAAGTATATTCAATAATGAAGAATAAGAAATACTTATTAAAGTAGATTTAATAAACTTATATTATGAAAAATTATTCTGATAACTCAGATTAATTTTCCTAGGGAAAAACATGATGCATCTTGCCAGAGCCCTGAGGGCCCTGCCCGTCCCTACCCAATCCCTGAGGCTCCCCCACCTGCCAAGGCTCAGGCCCCCGTGCCAGCCCTGGGTCTGTCATCCCCAGTCCCATTGAGGCTGCAGCAGCGCCAGCTCCAGTTCCACAGAGCCCTGCCCTGCTCAGTCATGGGCCCCATCCAGCTGGGCCCACCCACAGGCCATGTCCTGGCCCAGGCCTAGCCCATCACTGTTCCCAGAGAGGTTCCTAGGGTGGGGGCTGCCCTGGCACTGCCAGCTGCCCTGCTGCTTGCGGGGATGATGGGATAGTTTGGTGGTCCCAGCTCGAGGGAGCTGCTGTCTTCACAGTGCCCTGACACAGTATTTGTGTGCCAGGACATTCGAGACAGATCTTTTTGAGACCCTTGCTTCCACTCACTGCTTGTACGTTAAGTGTGATGCTTGGTAGGAGAGAAAAAAAGAAAAAAAAAAGAGAAAAGAAAAAAAAAAAAGAGAAAAGAAAAAAAAAAGCACAAAAACAACAACAACAAAACCAAACTCAAAAACTATAGTCCATGGATTTCCTGATAACCAAACTAAAAACAACGAACAAACAATAACTAAGAAAAATTTTTCCTACCTCAGCTGTTACTCTAGAGAACCCTCTCTTATCTTCTCTCCTTGGACCACCTTCAGGGTCGCATGCCTGCTGACTGGCCACGTCTATCTGGTCAGGAAGACATCAACAGCACAGATTCTCACTAAGACCTATTCTGATGGTGATGATGGTAGTGTTTTCATCTCTCCTTACTTTCACCTGGGGACATTTTGTCATGTTTCCTCTAAACAACAGTTTGCTTATTCCTTCGTTGGCCCACAAAGCAATGCTATAATCAATTGTCACTATAGTCTGCAAAAAGCTTGCTATAAGTAGGATGCTTCCTTTTCTACCAACCATTGGTTAACATTAAATGTTAAAGTAGACAATTTACATTAAGTTTTGAGTGGAGGTTCAGTTATATGTTTTTATGTCTACTCAGACATTTCATATCACCTTATCACAGAATCACAGAATTGTATGGGTTGGAAGGGACCTCCAGAGATCATCGGGTCCAACCTCCCGACAAAGCAGGTTCCCTAGAGCAGGTTGCCCAGCTAGGTGTCCAGATGAGTCTTAAATATCTCCAGAGAAGGAGACTCCACAACCTCCCTGGGCAGCCTGTTCCAGTGCTCCGTCACCCTCACTGTGAAGAAGTTATCTACATAGGCCATATATCTACGTGCCAAAGCAAAGACATTTTATTTGGATAATGATAGCACTGCAACAGTGTTTTGGCCAAAGACAAACTGAAGTTGAAAGGGGATTATTCAGGCAATTAATCATGACCTATATCACCCCATCGCTGTCTTCTTTAATATGGGCTTAATATAAAGACCAAAGTAATATGTAGTGTTCTTCCCATTATCTTGAGTGGAAATGAGAGTGAGGAGTTTTTTTCTTTTTCTTTTTTTTTTCTTTCAGAAAATTGATAGAGTTGAAAGATTACTGAAAGCTTGTTGAAGTTTATGAGATACCTTACAAATTGAGTTACTGTTGCATAAGTGTGTAACTGTCAAAGCCACAGAACTTCATTTTCTGACTGATGGAAAAGAGCAGTTGGATAGTAAATCAATTTTTCTGGTCTTATATACAAGAATTCTAGAGGTGTCCTGAGTATTTTGGTCTTATATACAAGAATTACGGAGGCCCCCAGAGTACTATTCCCTCCTGAGTGAAGCTTGCTTTCCTTTGGCAAGGGGGAGAAACAAGTGAAAGCAAGAACCTATTTTCTTGCAGGGAATTGGCAAACTGACCTTTAAGCCTCAAATCTTTGCTTGCTAGTCACTGCATTTCAGCCAGCATGTTCATGCAAGGCAGTCATAATTTGGAATAGCAAAGCAGAATTTAATATCTGGCTGACAGCCAGGAACAAGAAGTGAATCTTGGGGCTTTTTCATGCTCTCTCTGTTTAGAAAATCTTAGGCACTACTCTTTGTTCTCAGCTGTTCTTGAAGTTACTAAGAAGTCATAATATTTTAGTTGCATTTTAAACATGATAAATCTCTTGATAACATTATCGTAACTGTGATGACCCAAAGTTTGTAGAAGGATGTTATCTAGAACAGGTATAGTTGGAAAAAAAAAAAAAAAGACTTCAGGCAATCCCTTTTCCTGAGTCTGTTTTTACTTTGAAGACTGCAAATTCTTTTTCAGAATTAAAATCAGTAAGTATGCTTACAAAATTTTGTGTCTCTCTTTTTATTTTTTATTATTTTTTTTCCAGAGGTATTACATAAAAAATAGATAGTATCTCTTCCAGCCAATCTAAAAATCTTAATTATTCTATAACAGGGGATAATAAGGGGATAATACTTTTATAGTATATACCTTTGTAGCAGTATAAAGTTTATGGCAGAATAGTCCCATACTTAATGTAACAAAAGAAATAATTCAAGCACTTTAAAACTGGTAAATGTAATCCTGACACACATACACACAAGCCACAAGAAACTAACTGAAAGGCTTCTTCTCAATTTTTTAGGTGTATCAAAGAAAAATAAACATATATAACAAAAATGGTAGGCGAGTTTCTTTGTACCAGGTAGAAAAGGGATATCTAAAAGTGGTTTCTACCATTATCCCATCTATTATTTTTCATTGAAGAATACAAATACAAAGAAGTAGTGAGGGACAGGCTGGGAGGGTATTCGGCTATTATCAAAGGTTAGACCATGACAGGTGTCTGACATGCATTCTTGTTTTAAAGACAGCAGCATTTGTACATATTTAATATCATCAATTGCATGGTACTTTTCATGTTGATACTTCACTGTCACATGGGTGACTGAAGGGTCAAAACCTGTGTGTAACATTTTGCAGATAAGTAATACCTCACGCAATAGTTTCTCAATAACATGCATGCAGTGTGTGTAAATCTGTAGATATACATAGATAGAGTTTATTTTATATAGAATGTATTTAGGTTGCCCATCCCCCCCACAATTTTTTTTCCAGTTCAGAAGAATATTAGTGAAAATTTTGGTGAAATATCAATGATAGCAGCTAGGAAAATTAAGAATATTTTTCCAGGGTCCTCCAGTGGAAGCATTCAATAACCAAAAGCACAAAGCTCTGAACTATCAGGTAAAGGATCCCATCCGATCTCAGTTCTTTGAGTACACCAGAAAAAGGGAAAGAGCTGCTTAGGAAACCAGGATGCAAATTTTAATGTCAAAAGTTAATGTTGAGTTATATATGCCCAAAAGAATAATAATTTGAGGATTAGATCAGGAATATCTCCTGATAAATAGCCTACAACTTGAACATTAATAATCGCCATAAATAATAATAATAATAATAATAATAATAATAATAATAATAATAATAATAATTTCTACTAAGTAATTTTATATCCTCCCTGAAAGCAATAATGGAGTGGTTTTCCTCTGGGAAAAAAAAAAGGGGGGGGGGGGTGGGGGGGACACCTAATTAGCTAAAAATATATTTGTCTTTATGCAGAAGATAATCTAATAAAATAAACTGGATAAAACCTATCATTATCAGAATGTGCATTTGCTGCATAACAATAGCACTTCTAACAAGCAGTGAGCTGTCTCACTGCCATGTAAAATTATTTTCAGATGCTCAGTTTGAAGTGTGACAAAACAAATTTGCTTTTTTTTTTTTTTTGGCCTGACAACCACAAACTACAGCTTTGATGAACACACCAACACAAACACATATGGAGAAGTATCACTATTATTTGACATAATAAACTTCAGCTAAGTCATGATGAGAATTATCAGTATCCATAAACCTTCCTACACATCTGATGCACTGTAACTTTGTTCCCATCATCAGTATGATTCCAGTTCCCTTCTTCAATGCTGACGAGCAGATGAGTCGCTAAGTGCAAGTTTAAAAGCTTATATTACCATGTGCTCAGAGTTTTTTAACTTGGTTTTCCATATTGGATGTTCTCACAGAGTGAGAAAGCAACAGGCAGGATACTGATCCAAGAACAAGAGACTAATTTTGAAAAGGTATCAGAGATTAATTTCTTAAACATTCAAAACAATTCCTCTGTTCTGTGCATAAAATGCAGCTCTTCAAGTAAAAGGATACTATCGTTTCAGGTTAAATATAAAGATGAGATTCCTATACCTCTCACAAAAAGTACATATGAAAGAGGGATCTTACTGGGTTTATGTGGCATGGCTTTGGTAGAGGGGGAATGGAGAGGTGGCTTCTGTGAGAAGAATCCAGAAGGTGCCCCATGTTAGATAAGGCCAGTTTCAGCTGGCTCCAAAGGGACTCGCTGCTGCCTAGCGCTGAGCCAATAAGCGACATTGTTTGCACCTCTGTGAGAGAATATTTAAGAAAGGGAAATAAAACTGCTGTGCAATGTTGTCTGGAAGACCAAGGAGTGAGAATCAGCCCTGCAGACCCCAAGGTCAGTGCAGCAGGAGGGCAGGAGGTGCTCCGGGTGCCAGAGCTGAAGTTCCCTGTGGCCTGTGGAGAGGCCCCTGGTGGAGCAGGCTGTCCCCCTGCAGCCCATGGGTCCCACACGGAGCAGATCTCCACGCTGCAGCCCGTGGAGGAGCCCCCGGTGGAGCAGGTGGATGTGGCCTGGAGGAGGCTGCGGCCCATGGAGAGCCCCTGCAGGAGCAGGCCCCGGGCCAGAGCTGCAGCCCGTGGAGAGGAGCCCCTAGTGGAGCAGGGAGTCTGGCAGGAGCTGCAGCCCGTGGGGGACCCATGATGGAGCAGTTTGCTCCTGACAGATGGACCCCGTGTCAAGGACCCAAAATGGCAGCAGTTCTTGCAGAGCTGCTGCCTGTGGGCAGCCCCTGCAGGGTCAGTTTGGGAAGGATAGCATTCCATGGGAGGGTCCCCATGTGGAGCAGGGGAAGAGAGTGACCATGAAGGAACGGTGGTGGAGAAGCGCTATAGCCTGACCACAACTCCCATTCCCCCATTCCCCTGTGCCACTTGGGGGGAGGAGGTGGAAGAGGGTGGATGGGGGGAGGGTGTTTTTAGTTCGTTTTCATTGTTTCTTACTTCTCCAGCTTGTCGGTAATAGGCGATACATTTTATTAATCTCCTTGTGCTGAGTCTGTTTTTGCCTGTGACGATAATTGTTGAGTGATCTCCCTGTCCTTACCTCAACCCATGAGCCCTTTGCATCGTATTTTCTCCCCATTTCCCTTTGAGGAGGGGGAATGAGAGAGTGGCTGTGGTGGAGCTTGGCTGCTCACCTGAGTAAAACCACCACTTCTCTCCATTGGCCAAGGAGAATAGTGAAACTTTGAGTTCAAGTGGAGAAAATAAAAATTCTGAGGTTTCTTTTTTATAACTAAAACTTCCCCCAAAAGTCTTCTCTTAGGTGAAAAACTTTAAGAAAAATTTCCTGCAATATATATATATATATTTATTTATATTTATATATATATATGTATATTTCCAGATGTAGTCTGATCATGGGAGATTTCCAGCATTTTCTTGCTAGGAATTTTTCAGAAGATTTCAATTTGATGAACTCAGGAAAAACTGAAAGCTCTGAGCATCTCATCAGAGAGTTTGTGTTTCTTTAGTTATGTTATTTAAAAGAGGAGTCATAAACACATATATAAACAAAAAAAATAATAAAAAATAGTGAATTGAATATCTTAAAAATTCCGACGGTGCTATAACAAAGACTTAACTAAGTTTTGGATGAGATATCTGCCTCGTCCATCTCCAAATCTGTGGTGAAAAGGTTGCTATGAAAATATTGTGGTTTGGAACGGACAATTCTATCATAGGTGTAAATGAAAATATAAAGATTTGTATTTTTGCTGGTAGCATTTTGTGTCACCCTCTTAAAGACTGTACTATTCCTTAGGGAGTGAAATAGACTTCGCTATTTGTAATATCTCTTAACCCGTATCTTCTTTTTTTGTAGTAATAAAATTCTTAGCTTTCATAACTATTCATCATGATGGTATTTGCCGCGTCTAAATTGTTAGTTAACTGCTCCTAATATGAAAAGTTAGAGTGGATATAATCTAAGCTAGTATTCATATGATTGTTCTTAATGATTGATATAGCGTCAGAAATAAATATGTATTTATCCCTAAGAAATGATGATTTCCACGTTGTTATAAAACCACTAAGATCCATTCCTTTGGTATTTTTGTCAACTTTGCCAACCACATATATACTTTTCATTATAATTAGATACATGTTATTACCTATAAAACTCTTTCCTTATTCATTATGTTAATGCATTCACTTCCCAGACCAATTAATTTGTGTTACTCATCATATATATAACAGATCTGCATTGTCCCAGTGTGGAAATTAGAATTTATTTTTTACAAATATAATAAATTTAGTGGTTTGAAATGTGAATAGTAATCTTTCTTGCCTTCAGGTGAGAGCAACACAACACAGCTTTATTCATTTAGGTCTCTTTATATGTTAAGATCAAATGATTTTGTGATAAAAAATTAAGCTTGTCTCAGCCAGAAACTAAGATCTTTTATTCTTAGTAAAACAGTTGCTACTTACATCAGTGCGGTGCCAGTTAAATTCAGTCTACCATATTGTATTATTCAGAAGCACTTTAGTGACAATAGCCCCAAATTTTCAGCTGTAGCTGAAAACAGAAGGGTGCATAAAATAAATAAATAAATAAAGTATTATCATATATCTCCATAATCTACAGAGTCTAACTGAAGTTTCTCAGGTGGAGCTGACTCAAAGAGCTCACCAAAGCTTTCCTGTCTGAAAATGTTTCTGCCTTTTTTGGAGGTTAGCAGGATTTCTCCATCTAGAATTTTCATTTTGACAGAAAGAAACATTTCCAATCACTGCCCTTCTGGAGAGATCTTTGGCTTTCATGATCCTAACAGTTTGACATCAGAATTTTCTGTGGATTTCTTTCTGTAGACATGCATTCAGTTGAAAATTTATTTGTCTATCAAATAACTAATGGCTGTAATTGCTGAAGGATGTAGACTTTTTAACTGTTAAAACCTTTCACATCCTTCTAACTTGTTTTTGAGAATGACTGAAAAAGGAACTTCCAGAAGCTTATTATTTCAAACTTCCTGACCTCAAAATTAAAAATCTTAATAAAGATGGAGAAGAATCTATTTAGCCCTGTGAAGTTGTCCAGTAGAAATCTGAGAATCATGGAATCATTAAGGTCAGAAAATGTGCAACTGTTTTTTCCATTTCCAGTAAACTTGCACTAGTTGGTTCATAGAATCATAGAATCATTAATGCTGGAAAAGGCCTTCAAGATCATCTGGTCCAACCATCACCATACTACCAATGTCACTTACTAAACCACGTCCCTAAGCACCAGGTCCGGCATTTCCTTGAACACCCTCAGGGACAGTGACTCCACCACTTCCCTGGGCAACCCGTTCCAATGCCTGACTGCTCTTATCTTATTGCAGGAAAGTTGTATTGCTGGATATGCAAGCTGTTCTTTATTTTAATATGAAACTTTTATTTTAAAATGAAAGAAGGACAGAAAAAAAATATCCAACTATCAACCGAAGATTGTGGAAGAAGAACAAAAACAAGGGAGATTTTGAGTTCCCGTGACCTGCTACATGGTTGTGCTTTGACAAATTCCAATGACTGTTTTCACTTCACTTTCACAAGAACACTATGCCCTTGGTTTTGATCTACTGCCATGAGGCACATCAACTATAAAAGAAAGATTTGTCTGAAATTCTTGTTTATCCTTAAATGAGAATTAAAATCTTTCAGAAAGAGGTCCCACTCTTTTTAGTGATACTTCCTGTATGCTCAGACTTATGTTTAGCAAGGTCTATGTAATGAGAGTGATAAGGATTTTGAAACTAGTTTCATTCATAAGTACAGCTAAAATCGTTACAGAATCACAGAATTGTAGGGGTTGGAAGGGACCTCCAGAGATCATCGGGTCCAACCCCCCTTCCAAAGCAGGTTCCCTAGAGTAGGTTGCCCAGCTAGGCATCCAGACGGGCCTTAAATATCTCCAGAGAAGGAGACTCCACAGCCTCCCTGGGCAGCCTGTTCCAGTGCTCTATCACCCTTACCGTGAAGAAGTTCTTTCGCGTGTAAAGAAGTTCTTTTGCATGTAATCAATGTAATTTCAAATGATTTCACAATCATTATTTGATTAACACTGGTCAAATCAGCAGATTTATCCTTCTCAGTTTGCATCCAAAATGTGTCGGGAAGGTGTCAAGACAAGACTGACTTTGTAGAGTAAAATCCAAGCCAGCAAGGACATGAAATTAATTTAGTAAGACTTTTGCATATACTTTCCATTGCTTAGGTTGCTTACAGAGCTGTCACTCCTATACGTTAAATTAAAAGTAATGTGTTTCATAACCTCAGTGTCATCCTGGAAAGGAAAAAAGGTTATATTTTAATGCGTCTGTGAGCTTTTCACATATACCTCTATCTTTTCATTTATATATACCATTGTTGCAGTTTGGGCTAATTTGTCATATAAAAATGAATTCAAGAACATTGGAAATAGATGACAGTCTGAAATTAAACAGCAGGCAATAACCTCTAAAATCGTAAACACACTTTTCTTAATCTAAGAGAATGAAGAAGAATGAATATGATGTTGCAAGCTATCTCTTCTCTCAGTAATTTTGAAGGTTCAATTACATTTGAAGATGGAAAAAAATTCATCAGAGATACCTTACACCAAAAAACCTGACCGGCCCTTCCACCCAATTTACAGCTGACTACATTAAGAGCCAAGAATAATTTCAGTTCTATAAATTTGGCTCTTAACAGTGTGCAACTGTGGCATGCAAATATTCATGATAGCTTCTCCATCTAGAATTTTATTTCCCAGGAATAAAATGTTTAAATGTATCTTAGATCTCAAAGGTTATGAAATTTTAGTGTTTGTGAAAATATTTTGCATACTTTCCTTTACAGGTGGAAAACACTGGAACACAACTTTCATATCTGCATAGTATGTCACAGCTTAAGAGAGGAAAAAAATGTCATCTATTGCCACCTCCATGATAACACCTCATGTATGTTTAGTAATCATCTCATCTCCATTAGCCATTATTAACAATAACTGACACTTTCTCTGAACCCTAGAATGCTGTGCTTAATATTTTTACACGATCGAAAATGTATCAGCTAAATGTTTCTAATTTTAGAGGAGGAATACCATCATAAGGGAAAAAAAAAAATTATAGTTACCAAGAATAACAACATTTTCTGTCACTTTGTGTGTGCATGGAAAAGAAGAGCAAGATGTACGCAAATAACCCAAAGATTGCTAGAACTGAATTCTCTCTTATGCTTTTAATTCTTTGAGAAAAACATAGCAGTTAGCCTGTCCAGTGTCTGCTAATTCGAGATGCCAGGAAGAGGGATTAATGTTATGTCAAACAACCTAAGATTGGTTTACTTGGCCATGCCCAGTGGAGAAAGATGCACAAGTCTTCTGCTAGACAAACCCTATAGTCAAAAGACACACGAAGCTGTATCTTCTGCATGAGCAAATTAAATTAAGAGACTCCTTACCTACATATTCCTCTGATATCTGATATTTCATGAAACCTAAAATTGTAGGCAACAATGGTAAAACACAGCCAACAAGAAACTTTTAGGTCAGCAAAATAAGATAACTTTGAATTATTAAATATTTGAAATTTTGAAAATACTTATTAAGACAGAATGTGTTTGTTTGTTTTCTTACTTCAAATAAGAAAACACCAGTGTAATGTTGTGGTGGTTTTACTCAGGTGGGCGGCTGAGCTCCACCACAACCACTCTCTCACTCCCCCTCCTCAAAGAGGAACGGGGAGAAAATGCGATGAAAAGGGCTCAAGGGTTGAGATAAGGACAGGGAGATCACGCAGTAATTATTGTGACGGGCAAAACAGACTCAGCATAGGGAGATAGTAAGATTTATCGCTTATTACTAACAAGCTAGAGAAGTGAGAAACAAGGGAAAGAAACCAAAAGCACCTTCCCCCCCATCCACACTCTTCCACCTCCTCCCCCCTGAGTGGTGCAGGGGAATGGGGGAATGGGGGTTATGGTCAGTCTATAGCGCCTCTTCTCTGCCGCTTCTTCTCGGTCGTAGAATTTCTCGGTACGTAGAATCGTAGAATGTCTCAGGTTGAAAGGGACCTTAAAGATCATCTAACTCCACCACCCCTGCCGTAGACAGGGATGCCAGCCACTAGATCAGGTTTGCCAAGGCTCCATGCAGCCTGGAATTAACTCCCTTAATTGTTAGAAGAAAGAAGGAATCAAAGTGATATATCTGAAAGCTTCTGGTTCGTTTGCTTTTTATTTGTAGGTAGTTTTTTTTTATACTTCATGACAACCAGTCAGAACTATTTAAAAATATATAAACTATGGTAACTGAAAAACCTTCAGGTTTTATATTGCTATAAGATAGCAAAGTGAAATAGATACTGCTGCAGAGGTATACAACAGCACA
The DNA here is from genome assembly GCF_040182565.1 of Anser cygnoides. Classification (NCBI taxonomy): domain Eukaryota; kingdom Metazoa; phylum Chordata; class Aves; order Anseriformes; family Anatidae; genus Anser; species Anser cygnoides. The sequence goes on along the minus strand of NC_089873.1, from coordinate 125,758,223 downwards.
TTACATTTTCATAACGATACATACTTATGCAAAGAACTGTGTGAAAACAACTGTTATAGAAATAATGTAATTTTGAATCAAAGAAGAAACCTGAGACTCTGTTTATGTTGGTCAACAACAAGTGGAAGCTTGTAGAGACAGTCATCTTTCATTGAAATCAAGAGGAAGTTTTCTATCTACCTTATTTACACCAGTGTTGTGGTTTAACCCGGATGGCAGCTAAGCACCACACAGCTGTTTGTTCACCCTCCCCTGCCGTGGGATGGGGGAGAGAATCAGAAAAAAAGTAAAAGTTTGTGGGTTGAGATAAAGACAGTTTATTAGGACAGAAAAGAAAGAAAAATAATAATAATAAAACTACTACTACTACTAATGTGTACAAAAAAAGTGATGCGCAATGCAATTGCTCACTACCTACTGACCAATGCCCATCCCATCCCCAAGCAGAGCAACACCCTTCCCCTTCACCCCCCGCCCCCCCCCCCCCCCCCGCCAGCCCCTCCATATTAATTGTTCAGCACGGTGCCATATGTTATGGAATATCTCTTTGGCCAGTTTGGGTCAGCTGTCCTGGTTCTCTCCCCTTCCAGCTCCTTGTGCAGCCCCAGCCTCCTTGCTGGCAGGGTGGTGTGAGAAGCTGCGAAAGTCCTTGGCTTAGTGTAAGCGCTGCTCTGCAACAATTAAAACGTCAGTGTGTTATCAACATTATTCTCATCCTAAGTCCAAAACACAGCACCATACCAGCTACTAGGAGGAAAATTAACTCTAGCCAAAACTAGGACAACCAGAATTAGGTCTCAGAGTGTCCTACACATATACTGAGCAAACTTGTGAAACATCCTCAGAGCCAGACTCATATGCTTTCAGCTTTGCGCTACACTTAAAAAACTTCTATTTGATAGAGACTGAAAGAACTGAAAGAGGTTGTTTCTGAATGCTATCATGGAAGCTCAAATCTCATTATTCTCACAGCCAAATATAAGGTGAATTCTGAAAAGAAAGAAAATGAGTTGTTGTTTTAATTTGCTGATATCACAACCTGCATTTTATTAATTCAGAAACATCATCTTAGATAACTGTGTTCCAGAACTGAAAAAGTAAACATTTCATGCTCCTGCTTTCCATGTATATGCTGTGGTATTTACAGTTATTCAAAGTGATATTCAATACTACTAGTTCAGAAAGTGTTATTTAGTGTATTAACTTCAACATTTTCCTTTTTTTTTTGGTCTTAACTAGTAAGTAGAAAATATTGCATTACTTCTTCTCATTCAAATTTAAATTTAGCATTTTGATTTCCTGCCTGAAATTGCAACAAACTGCAACGGCCCATAAAATTTGTTTCATTCCCCAAATTCCAAACTCAAGGATAATTTTTTTTATTTGCTTGTATTTAATTTTTAATTTAATTTTAGTTATTTCCTGAGCTCCAGGAATATCACCCAAGTCTGGTGATATTTTGGTCTGAATCTTTAACCATGAATATATAAACATGTGCTAAATTGCTGGATAAATAGGAAGCTTGCACCGGAAAATGCTTAGCCAATATAAAGCTCAGGTCTGGATTAATATTTTAGTCTCTAACATCAGAATACTATAACTTCTTGGTTATCACAAAATATTGAAAATATACATTAGCTGACAATGCTCCAACCCATTTTCTTTCCCATTGAGATTTATTATTATTATTTCTATAATTCTTCCATATCAAATCTCTGTAAGGAAACAAAAGCAATAGAGAGGTGTTCCTTCTCTGAACCACTGAAATATTTGACTGATGATCTTAAATTTTCAACATACAGTCCCTGACTAATTCAGGTTGGAAGGGACCTCAAGGGATCTTTAGTCTAGCCTCCTGATCAAAGACACTAAGATCAGATCTCAGGTCTGATCAGATTTCTCAGGGCTCTATCCACAAAGGTCTTGTAAACCTCCAAGGACAGAGACTGCATAGCCTTGCTGGGCAGCTTGTACCAATGCTTAAACACTCAGTGTTATTTGTGTGTGCGCGCGCATGTGCATGCATGCCTAGGCTTCATGATCAAATAAAGCAATGGTTAAGAACAAGAATATGATCTGACCATCTGAATCTGATGATGATTGTGGTGATTCTGCTGCACTGGTCTTACTATTTTTTGTATTTCATGTTTTTAATAATTACATCCTACAATGAGAGTGACCAGAATTTTGTTATCATATGTTGCCATTAAACACATGATCCCATCTCCATATCTCATTTTCATTTCTACTTTTTTTTTTTTTTTTTCCTTCTCCTGCAGTATTTCATCAAGCAATGTCAAATATGTGACCATAGGAATTGTTCTTGAAGAGATCTTTGTGGCTGTACCTCTTTGAAGATCACCATGTTTAGTAATGGTTTTCTATAGGAAAAACATGTTTAACTTTACATATATAGATAATAAGCATTACTGTCAACACCCAACACTTTAAAAAGTTTCCAAAAGTGAGGAAAGAGATGCTGACCTATCTGGTATCATTATTCTGACTGATATTGTGGATGGCATTCAATCTTTCTTCTCATGGAATATTTGCCCAGTTTATTCCTATGCCAGTCTCTTCAGTGTTTTGCTAGAAAGTTATATAGCCTCCATGTAGGAATGTATTTCCTGAATTTCTTTAGCTTACAGCAAACAATGGCTGCTATACTTCTGCTACAGTAAATTTTCCAGATACTATGCTAAGACTCAATATTTATGTGTATTCTCAGGGATTTGTTAAAGCAATCTGTATTTCTTTTTATATATATATATATTTATTTATCTTGGCCTCTCCTAAATTCTATTTACCTTCCTGCCCCTCTTAGCTTAATTTGTAATGATTTATGGTAGTAAGTTTTAGCCAGATGACTAAAAGAGATAGTAAGTGATATAGGAAATAAAATTAATTTACTGCATCTTCTCACTTAGATTGCAGACAAACAGCTCTTGCTCTCCAAATATTTTCCAGAGGTAAAAGGACCAAATGTATTAAAGATTCCACTGGAAATCTGTTTTCAAAATTGTCGCAGTCTACGTAGCTTAGTGAAAATATAAAATAGTCAAAGAGCGTACAGTATGACATTCTTTTGTTCTTTCAGCAGGTCAGGTTGCAAATATTAGGTCTCATCAAATATCAGCTGACTAAGTTAGGAGACATTACAACTATATAAGTTGTCATTCTGACTTATCTGTGGGCTTAAAGAAGAATGGCAGCACATTTTTGTTGTTTGGGGCTTGCTGCAATAGAGTGCTATACATGAATACACTGAAAAAACAGGTGTGCAAACACATCATGCAAATGTGTTGTTTACATAGTCTTCCACCTATGGGTGATTTTCTACAGCTGTCCATGATCACAGTATCTGAGATTTTTTTTTTTTTTTTTTTTACTAAATGTCTGATATTGTTTTTAATAGTTTGGCAACCAAAAGTAATAAAAATGAAGACTTTTAAAATACTGTCCATTATTTCAGTGGCTCAACTGTGCATTGTTTTGAGGTGCTTCTATCTTCACCTTAACTAGTTGTGCTGAAATTTTCTTGTTTATTTTGTTGGAAAAACAGCAACAACAGGAAAAAAAAAGAAAAAAAACAGAGAAAACATTTGACCTTTTATAAGAAAAAAATAAGAGGAAATATGCTATTTTGGCACTTAGAAATATTCTAACAGCATTATTATTATTATTATTATTATTATTATTATATTTATTTTGAGAAAGGACAGAAGAATTAATAAGGGAAATTTTGAGGAGGTTCGCAAATAATACTCTGCTCTGCCTCTCCCAGGCCCATCCCAGGAGCCCTCAGTGCATTGAAGGTTCATCTGCACAAGCTTAGAGCGGCACTAGGGTACATTGGCAGGCAAGGGAGAACCCAAATTGATGGACTCAGAGGGAGGGATGCTCTGTCTGGGTCCTTTACAGCAGAGCTGGAAGCTGTCTCAGCAGAGGCTCAGCCCCAACTTCCTGGTATGACACCCATGAAGATGAGTCAACAGGGGAGAACCTTTCAAATAGGAGGGCTGCGGCCCAGGAGTATGCCCCAGGCACATTATGGGATGCAGGGGAAGAACGTTTTGGGTTTGCACAAGACTGATTATGGGAAGTTCCAGAGGGAAGAATGAAAGGTGGAGAAATTAAGAAAACTAGGTGATTTGGGAAGGAAGAAACGTAAGAAAATAGAAGGAAAAAAGACCAACATAAGTCCTGTTGTGTGCAAGTAAGGGCTAATCACTACACTTTTCTGGCTATTGGTGCTGTTTTTGTTCATCTGTGTGCTGAATATGTCAGACTATTCTTGTTGATCTGTGTGTCCAGTCTTTTAAATATGTATATATATTGTGTATAGTGTGAGATGCCTATTGGGAGCATGCACACATCCTAACCTATTGCAGGGGGACCACTGCAGCAACTGTGACTGTTGGCTGGGCCAGCCTGAGAGGAACTTGTGCCCTAGAGATCACTGCACGAAGCCCTAATGGAGGAAGAAACATCTGAGCTCCAAAGCCCACTGGATTTTGGTACCACCTAGCACATCCCAGAGTTATTTTAAACAACCAAACAAACAAACCACAAGTGTGTATCTTCCTGATACACTGGGGAGTCACTGCTCAGCACAAGACAATACAAACACTGAAAAACAAACCAAAAGAAATCCAGGTATCAGGACAGACCTGATTTCATTCCAAATATTCTTTCCTGGCTACTGGAGAAGACAGTGACTGTGAACATATCACAAAGACCAGTAATAAGAACCATGTTTGTGTTGTCAGTCTGCTGCATATTGCAATGGCTATACTCTAAGTGTTCTGCTTGTATCATGATTTAAGTATATTGCTGTATGACTCTGCTAAATCAAATCCCCTGCAATTTCAAATTACTTCAGATACGTAAATTTGGTATTAAACCTTAAATCATCAAAATGTGGAACATCTAGAAAGTCTGGTCAGAGGGCATTGGACTCCGGCGCCTCTATATCAAGTAGTACAGCTGTTCTCATCCTTTTTCAATTTTTCTGAACACAGTCGAAGTTCTGAGAAGTGAAAAATGCACATAATTCTTGTCTACGTTTGGTACAGGCTGGCTAGGTTTCTCAAGCTTGTTTCTTGAAAATTCCCTTGTGGGTGATCCAGATGGGCTGAGTATGATGAGATTAAGTTCTCCATTATGATACAGTTATGGCCAAGGAACTGGCAGAATAGAGCCTGTGTGTATGTATGTCATGGAAAGAAGATGCTTTCTTCAGCAGAGTAGACTGGAAAGGCTCATATGAGACGACTCCAAAATTTGGACCCTGCACTTACACTTTCTTTCCACACCCTTCCTGTTTGGTTCATGGCTATAGTAAATCAAATGAAACTGTTGTCTGAACATCTTCACTGACTTACAATTTACACTTTTCTCTAGGGATGCAGCATGCACAGCCATGACAAGTTCAAGCACACAGTCTTGGGTAGCTGAAATACCAGAGTACAGGCGATTAATATACATCTATATTACTCCACTGTGGTTGGTGTGTGGTCAGAAATACAAGGGCCTCCAGGACAAACTTAAAGAATCTGTAGGTCACAGTACATTGTGTGGTCTAAAAGTGAATGAAAAATGCAGATTTCTTTTTGGTAGTACCTATTAGCTTCAGAGTTCACTTTTCTTCATTTAGGAAGAGAAAGGGAGGGAGGTGACAATATTTTAGAGCCTTGTAAGAGAGAGATATTTTTCCAAATTAATTAGGAGTGTGCATCTGAGGAATATGTATTTTCTTAGTCTTAACATGATTGGTATTCTGGTGTTCTATGAGATTTTTTTGTTGTCAGCTATTCTAATTATGGTAAATTGATTCTGTGTAACATCAGAGTTTCATTTTATAATTTCCTGCTAGAAAATTTAAAACATTAGTTAAGTAACATTTATTTTTCCCCTCCAGATGATTGGAACCAACCAAGAAAAAAATAAGATGTGTGTTTGTGGAAAAAATATGTTAATAAGCTGTACTTTTTCAAATGTTTAAAAGGCTAGGAAAAAAAAAAAGAGGAAATTTTTCACAGAATCACAGAATGGATAAGATTGAAAAGGACCTCTGGAGGTCATCTTGTCTAATACCTCTGCTCAATCAGGAACACCTAGGGCATATTACCCAGGACCATGTCCAGACAGCTTTTGAAGATATACAAGAAAGGAGAAATCTCCAAGGAAGGAGAATGTGCAGTTTGTGCATAATGTTCAGTATGTGCAATTTGTTATATTTATCTGTGATACTTATTATTTCAGGAGCCATTAAAATATCCCGTAAAGGTTTTGAAGCCATATAACAATTCAAAGAATCCAAACTTAGGGAGGAAAAAAAAAATCCTGCTGGGGAGCAGTACTCAATTTACACTCTGAAAGAAAAAAAAAAAAAAAAAAAGGTCATAAAGCTCATAAAGCTACTGGAAGAGGAGAGGAAATTTAAAATAAAGAGGATCATTCTACAAGTTAATCTTATCCCCAGCACCAAGCTGTAGAAAGTAAACATTTCCTGAAGATTATTTTATTAACATGTGTTCAGAGTTTCAGTGTGTTTAGGACTAATTAAAATAAATAAATAAATAAATAAATTCTCAAAATTTTAATTCAATAAAGAAGAAGAAAAAAAGCCTTCTAATCCATGTGTAAATATGGAGTAGATAATATATATATAAACATACATATATTTATATATATAAAGCACCTATCACCATGTTGATAAACAATCTTTTGGAACAATCTTTAGCCCTGATGACAGGGCTAAGAACATGAGTTGGAGTTCTTTTACTGTTTTTCAATATCCCAGGTATTCTATCTCAACTGAAATTTATAGTCTAAACTTCATTAAACCTTCCTATATTTTAAGAGAAATTATCTTTTTTTTTCTCTCTTTTTTTTTTTTCCTTTATTACTGTTAAAGTAACCATTAAAACATAAAGCCTTTTTCCTACAAAGGGACAAATCCAAAGTGGTTCAACTCTTCATAAAACTACCCCGTGTGTTTCTGTGAGAGAGAATGCACCTATGAAAACTTATATATAAATGTTCATTCAATGCTCAAAACAGTAAAAATTACCAGATTTTTCTTGTGGATATTAGCAGTTTGAGGGCGGGCCTAATTCCTGCAGATGTTCCCAGGATCAGACCAGCTTAGAAACCCCTGCCTGTCACAGATGCTGATGAGTTCACTGGAAATATTTTGCAGCCATGAGAAACAGTGATAGCTGAACTTACCTCTTCTTGAATTTCTGAGTTCAGGAAGAACTGTAAGATGCTGTTTTTCAAATGTGTTGGAGATTTAAGGTATCAGATCTTATATCTCTTCTTGGGAGGTGAGGTTGCACATTTTACCTCTCCCCCGGGGAAACTACATCTCTGTGCTGAAGGTAGCCCTCTGATAAGAGGGCCATTTGAGAAGGTTTGCCTGGCATAGGACATCTCTGAGGAAAATTGGAAAGAACATTCAGCAAGGGCTCCCTCTCTTCTCTTGGGAGCTGAAGTTTCAGCCCTTGCCCTTTAGTCCCTGCCTGAATTGTGTTGCTGCTGTGCTGTGCCTGGTCTCACACCTCCCTGCTGACTTTACCGTTTTAACCTTATCTTGGGCCTTCCCCATCACGCAGAATTTCAGGGTGACCACAGCGTCTTGGCACTGGCTTGGCTCTCCTGGTCACCTTGGGGCCTGTTGTTTGAGGTCTTTGCACCTGACCCTTGGCCCTGGCTACTCCCCTCATTGGCCTCATCAGGCAGCCCCTGCCTGCTTCACACTGATGGAAGACTCGTCAGCACACATTCATCCCAGAATAATGGATAAGCAGGTTAATTCTTCTACCCAGGAAAGAAAGTTTTTTTTTTTTTTTTGGTTTTTCTTTTTCTTTTTTTCTGAAGCTGTTTTATAGCTACAGCCACCAGTATGTGCTGACCTCCGGGATATCCTGGTAAACATCTGGGTGGCAAAATTCTGAGCTATATTGGAGCTCCCACACCCCATGAAAAGCAGAATTCCCACGCTTCTATACAGCTCAGAAGTGAGTGAGAAGAAAGGGTGTGCTGAGCTGCCACCCCTTCCAACATTGAAAAGAACCTTCTTGGGTAGAAAAGCATCAGCTGCTAGCTCACACTTGTTGCTAAATTCACCAATAGTCTGATATTTCCAGAGCTGTAAATATTCCTTAGCCTGTATAAAAATATAAAAATAATTATTACTGCTCTTCATAATAATAAAATTTTATTCAGGAAATAAGATCATAAAGATAAAAGAATCATACATATAGCCAGAAAAAAAGAAATAGGGGATGGGGTGCCTGAAGAGGTGGGAGTACTGGTGTATTTATAAAGAAGAGATTATACACTGCAAAGGCTTTTTCCAGCTGTGTCATTTGGTCTAAAGAAAGATATTTTTACTGAAACTCTTCCCTCTGTATGTCTGTATGTCTTTAGACCATCCTATGACTGTTGTTGTTTGATAATATATGTGTATATATATATATATATATATATACAGACACACACACACACACTATCTATATGGTATATCTATATCTAGTGGTCCCTCACTACAAGAAGGACATCAAGGCCCTGGCTGCATGTCCAGAGAAGGTCTACAAAGCTGGGGAAGGGTCTGGAACACAAGTCCTATGAGGAGCGGCTGAGAGAACTGGGGTTGTTTAGTCTGGAAAAGAGGAGACTCAGGGGAGACCTCATTGCTCTCTACAGCTACCTGAAAGGAAGGTGTGGGGAGCTGGGGGTCGGCCTCTTCTCACAGGTAACTAGCAATAGGACTAGAGGGAATGGCCTCAAGTTGTGCCAGGGCAGGTTCAGGTTGGAAATTAGGAGAAATTTCTTCTCAGAAAGAGTAGTCAGGCATTGGAATGTGTTGCCCAGGGAAGTGATGGAGTCCCCGTTCCTGGGGGTACATAAGGAAAAGTTGGACCTGGCGCTTAGGGACATGGTTTATTAGGTGATATTGGTGGAAGGGCGATGGTTGGACCAGATAATCTTCGAAGTCTTTTCCAACCTTAATGATTCTATTTTTCTATGATCGCTACCCTTATTTATAACAACGATAGAAAAATCTGCCAGTGAGGATCTTCTGTTACTGTGCACAGGAGCAAGTACTGCAGAGAGTTGAACGGGAAGTAGTGCTTAAGTGAGTGGCCATAGTTACACTGTGGGGCCCAGAGTTATCCCGGGGCATACTGAAGGCAACTGCAATCCTTCAGGTCTCTAAGAAATGTGCACAGCTTAAAAGAACTAAGAGTTACTGTGCGCTGCCACAAAGAAGGTGGTAACAAGAATCATTGCAGTCTGGGAATATGAAACCTGATATTTATCCTACAAGGTACATCTAGCAGGCCACGAGCAGAAGGGAAGGCATTTGGCTCTTTCCTCAACATTCAGGAGCCTCACAAACCAAGAGTCACTTTGTCCCAAATAGTAGAGGTTACAAGAAGCACCAGAACTGCTCAGTGCTACCTACTTTAATGTATAAATAGGCAAGCTGAGTTTGTAACTGGGGGAATTTAGTTTACAGTAGCATAGTGATAGCACAACAATGGCTTCTTGCAAATGTGAATCTTGACCCAGATTTATGCTGAATTTAAGACTAGTCAAACAAGCTGGGGAGTCAGAGACAGCCATCACACAATTCCATTTAGTACCCCAACCACAGAAATTAGCACAGTTTGTTTAGATTTGCCTGATGGGTTACCTAGGCTCCTTTTAAGTGGAAAAAAAATCTAAAATGAGAGTATTTCTTTCTTTCTTTTTCTTTCTTTTTTTTTTCTTCTATAATTATAACATTTGCTTAACCTTTAAACTCTGTTCTCCACTGAACAAAAATGAAGAGTTTGTTATTTTCAGAGCCTTGAAATAAAAGAAAGGGGAAAAAAGTTGGAGAGAAGAATGGGAATGAAGTTTTGTACCAAAAATATTCTATTGAACATTTTTAAATAATGAAAGATGTTTAAAATGTTAAGGAATTATAATTCTTACAGAAATCACAATGAAATTTCAAGCTTTTTCGGTATAAATCCCCTCTTTTGGTTTCACACCACTGATACTTGATTAGTTGTCTTTTTTTGTAATTATGACAGAGAAAACCAGGTACAACAGACTGGTAAGTCGGGTCCATATGTTCATAACAGGAACTTTATGCATACCTTATGGCTTTAATAATTAATCATTATCCAGAATAAATATCACACTAACTATACTGTGGAGGGAATAAGATCTACTGGCTTTAACTTTGTTGGATTTTCTCTGTAAATATTAGATTACAACTCTATAATCTCCCTGTTTTTATTGTTGTATTTTGTTTTAATTTACTACTCTGTTAGTTAAATTTGCTATTCCTCCAGTAGTGATGTTTCTAAGGGAACTGTTATCCTTAGATTTCCTGCAGTGCTGATAGCATCTTTTAAAGATGTATTGCTTTCCATGGATGCACAGACAACTTATCATATATATGTATATATATATTTTTTACTGTAGATGTACATTCTAAGTTTCATTTGTTCAGAACAGACATATTTGCTTGTTTGCTTGTAGATGAGTAAATCTGTCATTACACAGTGTACAGCTAGCTGCAATACCAAACATTGCCATGAGACACGCTAGGTGGAAGGGATGTGATTTGAAATAATGTAGATGTCTAAAATCACAAATTCTTAGATTTTTGCCACTTTTACTGATGAAAAAAGAGGCAAAATTACAAATTATGTTTTAAAGTCATGATCAGTCCAAGGAAAGCTCCAATGTTAATGAATGCTTATCAAGAAAGGTTTTTAACCAAGGTGGTGGTTGGGCACTGGAACAGGCTCCCCAGGGAAGTGGTTATGGCACTGAGCCTGCTAGAGTTCAAGAAGTTTTCAGACAATACTTTCAGACACATGATTATTTATTTATTTATTTTCTTTTTTGGGTGGTGCTTGGGGAACCAGGGGTTGGACTCAATGATTTTTGTGGGTCCCTTTCAACTCAGGATATTCTGTGATTCTATGATTCTGTGATTCTAAATGAATAACAAAATATCTTCTCTTATTATGTAAGGAGAAATAATAGCTATAAGGAGACCTGAAACTTTTTTTTTTTCTTCTCCTTAAGTACTGATTTTTCCCTATCCATTTTACCTGTATTTCCATAAGATCATAATCATTTTGTTTAGCATAACCTTCTAGAAATGCAGTCTTTTATTCTTTTGTTTTTCTTCTTGAAAATTGCGTATTGTTCTCTGATTATTTTCTATTTTAGACAAAGAATGTGTTCATACATAATAATAAAAGCATTAATTTACTCTTCCAAAAATTAATGATCCTTCTTTCTCTGGCAGTTCTGTCTCTATGAATGAATGAGAAAATTATATTTAATTTAAACTGTTACAGGGCACTACATTTCTGTTGATGCAACCAGAAAGCTAAGTCTGTTGGCAAAATGAGAAAGTTTCTTTCAAAGTATACAACATGTGGCAACTATATGAGCCTGAGAAAGGCATATACAAGTACCAAATCCAAGCGTCTGTGATCCCTTTAAAGGTTGTAGCCCATATACAAAACTGAATCTTATACAGAAAATAAAAGTTTAACAAAAAACAGCTCTATGGTGTTGTATAGAAAAATTAAAGAAATGCAAAATAAAGGGCCTCATTTTTATTTACTTGAATGTATTACATTCATTTTGATAGGACTTCCCCAAACTGTATAACAATGCAGCTATACTATATATATATATATTTAATTAATTCAGTTCTTTCAAATAAATACAGAAATGCGTGTGATGCAGGAAGGAAAATAATGCTCTTGGTGTTAAAGCCTTTACATTAATTTATTTTCTCATAAAATAAGCTGGAGTATTTTAAAGTGCTCTAAGCGATTTAACTTTGATCATATCAGTATTAGTAATAAAACTGCAGATTTATCAATTGTAATAACAGGCTTGCTATAGTTACCTACAAACATAAAAAATGTACCTTACAGAAAACTGTGATAGACTTTGCTATTAAGGTAGAGAATCAAGATTATGATGTCTAGAGTGGAAATGTAGCACCTTTCCTGAGGGGTTTCATTCTCACATCAAGTTTTTAGAGAAGATGATAGTGTTGATCTTCTGGAGCAGCTATTAAAGGTTGGTAAGAAAGAGCACTGTTTATTAAGTTTTAATCAGCAAAGTTTTAAGTCCTGGGGCTTTTATAGAGAAGAAATGATGCGTCTGTCTTTAGAAGGAAGCTGAAACAGACAGCAGAATCTGCCCTCTGTTCACACCAGTGCCTGATGGCAGGCTTTGGGGTCTGGTGCATTCTGAGAATTGCGTTTTGCTGAGTGGAGGGAGCTTCCTGGAAGGCATGATTCCAGGGCCACAAACCACGTATGCTCAAAATACCTTTTGTGTAGAAAATACCCAGATGATGTATCTCCAATTCTCATCTGTTGGAAAATCAGCTTTCAAGCACTGTAATATATGCTACTACTCAAATAAATTAATGATAAAAGAAAGCTGATATCAGAAGAAAGAGAACAACACATTACTTTGATAACTGAAGCACTAACTCCCTAAAAGATTCAAAAACCTTACTTTGCCTTTTGTTACTATATGTATGTACATGGTCTGTTCATATAAAGGAAGACTAAAATGTTTTGAAGTATTGGAGAAGAGAATATCAGTCAGTTATTTCAGGCCATTTCTTCCAGAGTCATATTAGTTGTGACCAGTCTGTCCTCAGATGACCGTAGTTTTGCCTAATACAAGGTAAGGCAGACACTGAGCTGTCAGAACTCTGAAACACAGACCTACTGAATGAATTCTTAGTAATAGAAGATTTGGGGAAAAACAACAAAACAATAACACCACCAACAACAACCACCCTCATTTCTGTCCTCGTCTGTTATCCTGGAACTATTTTCACGTGACACCTGTTAAATAATTAAACTCAATATAAGGTTTTTACAGAATTTTCTACTTAGGAAATAACTTAAATTGCCATAGAGAAGAAAGTTATATCTATTTTTTATCCAATGGACAATGCTTTAATGGGCATGGGTGTCAGGTTTCATTCTGTCATTTACCTGATGGAATCTGACTTCACTTTACCCACCTGATATTTTCAGCCATTGCAGCACTCAGAGGTCTTTTGTTCTGGCTTCTGATTGTAAACAATTTAAGAAGATCTATCCCTACCCTATTTAATTTTTTCTTATCAAATTATAATGTGAAATCACTCAATTATGAAAAAATAATAGCGTAAATGTCCAGTGTGAGAAAAGCATAGAAAGAGAAACCTGGCATATAAAATATTTCCTGAAAATCTACATTTCACATAGAAGTCTGCAGGACTCAGAGATAAATGTGCCTTTGATAATCAGACCACAGAACTGTAGGCAGAAGATATCTAAATTGCAGTGTGCAGCTGTGTACTGCATTTATTATCTATTCTAGATCTGAGAGGGAGGTGAGAATCCCCAAAATACCAAGGACCGTAATCATCATGATCATCGTTAATCACTACTCACCAGCTGCATGTACACACGTATGCACACATAAACACATTTCTTCCCTTTTGACATCCGATAAAGCCCTAATATATATGTCATTTTGATTTAGGAATTATAGAGATGGCTTATGGGGAAAAAAAATAATTATTCCAGTCTTCCTAAATATGAAACGTGTTGATTTATCTTAGGAGAAAAAACAGACTTAAAAGATGGGTTTATTTCTATGTGGTGGAAAAATTACTGGGTTCTATACCGTACATGAATTATGAGGGAAATTACATACTGATTTCATGTATTTTAAAATATGCATGCTTTATGACCAAAGGTCAATGTTTACATTACAATGTTTTTTAAAACACTGTGAGGTTACTCCAGAGATTAATGTTTTGGGGCCTTCATACAATAGCTACAAGATAAAGATGGTAGACAGTTATTAAGCATTTGTTGCAAAGTAGAAAAAAAGAATCTTGGTTTGCAAGAGAAATTAAATATAACAATTCCAGAATGATTTATAACAGATTTCATTCTAATATATCTCAACAGGAAAGAAAGTGTCTACTAATTCACAAAAACTCATGTTGGTCTGTGTTAAAAAGTGAGTTACTAGAAGGTTGAAAAATTAATCCTGCCTTGGAAAAATGAGATTGAGAAAGAAGGTTTAACTGTCCTTAGTTTTCTTGACACACATAGATGCATAATCTGCATTTGTCTGGAGAAGTGAACAAACCAACAACCGAACATAATTAGCATGTGAAAAAAAAAAAATTCAAATCCTGCTTTTTTTTTTTTCCTTTCAAATCAAATAAAATACCAAACAGTTATTTTAGAATCCTTGTTATTGTTTTTCATTAAGAATTCCTATTGATCCAGGGAAAGAAGTAGGCAATGCTCTTTCTCTCCATGACAGCAGGTCCTTCCAAGGACACCAGGTATGGCTGAACTTAACCATCTGAACCAGTGTGTATATTTAGTGAAAAGGATGTCTAACGCAAAATTATCTGTGAAGATCCATATGAAAACTGTCAGAAATATGATCTTTACAAACAGACAAATGTTTAACAGCTGCTCAAATTATGCTCAGCAGTCATGCATTTTAGGAATTTGAGTATGAATTTATGGATCTACACTGACAAAAAAAATAATAAAAATTCTGTTGATTTAAACTATCCAAACACCTCATTATAATATTTGTGGAGATAATAGGATCCTGCCTTCTAGAATCATAGATTCATTAAGGTTGGAATAGACCTCCAAGATCCAACCATCACTCTACTACCAATGTCACCTACCAAACCATGTCCCTAAGCACAATATCCAAGCTTTCCTTACACACCCTCAGGGATGGGGACTCCATCACTTCCCTGGGCAACCTGTTCCAATGTCTGACTACTCTTTCTGAGAAGAAATGTCTCCTAATTTCTAACCTAAAATTCCCCTGGTGCAACTTAAGATCATTCCCTCTAGTCCTATTAGTCCTCTAGTTACCTGTGAGAAGAGGCTGACACCCAGCTCCCCACACCTT
Organism: Anser cygnoides; assembly: GCF_040182565.1. Lineage (NCBI taxonomy): Eukaryota > Metazoa > Chordata > Aves > Anseriformes > Anatidae > Anser > Anser cygnoides. The sequence continues at coordinate 125,743,220 of NC_089873.1, read as the reverse complement.
CCTTTCAGGTAGTTGTAGAGAGCAATGAGGTCTCCCCTGAATCTTCTCTTCTCCAGACTAAACAACGCTAGTTCCCTGAGCCACTCCTCATAGGACTTGTGTTCCAGGCCCTTCACCAGCTTTGTAGCCCTTCTCTGGACATGCAGCAGGGCCTTGATGTCCTTCTTGTAGTGAGGGGCCCAAAGCTGAAGACAGTACTCAAGTTGTGGCCTCACCAGAGCAGAGTACATGGGGACAAGGAGGATAACCTTATTATTGCTATAATTTCATTTTATCAGAGTGGAAAACATGGGTGCTAACAACATACTTTCTTCCAAAGAGTAGTCAAGACAGTGAGAGAAAAGGAGGATAGTAGCCTCCATGAGAAGTGATCAGATATTTTCAGTAAGGCTTTTTTTGTTTTGTTTTGTTGCTATACTTTGTTTCTTACTTGGAGTCACTCTTTCATATGTTTGCAAAAATATATCAGCTCTGCTGACCATTATGGAATTTCCAGGTCAAAATGAGAGAGAACATCCCATAACTTAAAACACAGGATAACCAATAGTCTAGTGGTGGTGGTGGTCTCCTAAAATTCAAGTGACAAATTCTCCCTGAACTGGATTAGGGACTTGAAAATAAACCTCATACACCTTAATGAGTGTCCTGTTGGATGATCAGTTGTTCTGCAGAAGATTCGTTACAATTCCTTTCATGAAAGCTGTTTGATTTTCGTACAATTTATTAACAATTTAGAGAGGGACTTGTACTTATAATCATATGTATAGGTAAGAACTTGTAATGATCAGTATCATTTTCTGTTTGTCTATCTAAGTCTCCTTTACCGAGCCATTCCACTTTGTTTACAAACTTTCTTATTCTCTTTTGGGGCTTTATTTGCGTAACATTAAGAAACAGATCTTAATCACTGAAATTAGTTGAAAAGAGAATACATTGTTCACAGAAAGACATTTAAGAAATCTGCAAGAGTTTCAGTCCTATGCTGTAATCTGCTTTTCTTCTGTCCTAAGATCACATGCAGCAACATAACAGATCTTTCTACACTGAGCTTTGATCTTATGCATACATAATAGAGAGAAAAAAATCTCAGTCTTATGGGAGCTCAGGGACATACACTTTTAATGCCGAGTCTCAGCTACTTCTTCCATACTACCTTGCTTCTTGCCAAAGAAACTTGGCAACTTCCTTGACAAGAAAGATGTCTTCCCATAACTTCACAATTTGTGACTCAATTTACAATGAAATGTTTACAATATGGTGGTAGATCTTTCTATAGATTCTTGGAAGCACAGCAACCTTTAGGGTGATAGACGTTAAAGGAATTTCCCATTGAAAAAATGTATTTGCAGTGCCCATATAACGTGTCTGAGAGCTATGTACCAGAGTATTTTAAATTAGATTTATCACTTTAAAAATGTAAGGGAAAAAATATTGAATGTGTAATTGTATATTAAAGGAAAATATTTTTGAAACATATCCCTCTACCCTTCCACTCCTATATTAAGATTAAACTTTGTAATAAGGATCCTCCTTTGTTGCCCCAGGAGTCTGCTGGGTCATGATATGTTTTGACATGTCATTAGAGCTACAACTTTCCAATTTCTATCATTAGATCATTGTACTGCTCTTTTCCATCTAAAGGCTGAATAAACATAATATTTTTGCCTTATAGAAGACATTTTCTGGTTGCTTGTTTTTGGACTCTAGAATATCACACAGCACTATGATATTCAAGTAATTTTCTCCCTCCCCTTCCTTAAAGTCTCCTGAATCATGTTTCTATTTCATACTCCAATTAGAACATTCCTTGCTTAAGACATTTACTTGTTTTGTCCTTTATAAAAGAATTAATTTGAAAAAGACTTTTCAGTGAGCCTACCATGAATTCTCAATACTCCAGAAAACTTCTGTGAGAATAGGGGTGTTAAGTCTCCTCAAAAAACTGTTTTATTAGAATTTAGAGAAACAACCAAAATACCTTTCTTTCTTTCTTTTAGATCTCATTATCCATCTGATATCTTTTTGATTTATTGAGTTCTATTGTCAGCAGGCTCTTTTTCTTTTTCTTCTTTTTAGCATCACACAGATCAATTCTGGATTAAAGACTTCCCCTCCAAATTTAACAAAATATTTCAGAGATGGTGCAGTGTTTTGCCATGACAGTGCAGGACAGGTCATTTCTACCATTTGTCACTACTAAAGGCAGACACCCCAGCAGCCAAATTGACAGCATTCTCATTTGTCTTCAGTAGTAGGTATCACCTTTGACTGCACAGCGAATTTCAACCTATCATTTAAAAATCATTAGAATCTCAGATGGGACATTGTGAATCTATGCTTCATTCAGAGGAGTTTTCCTGAGCCCTCACAAAGATGAGAGATGTGGATTAACAGTGGTGATTTGTAGTTCATTTGATATAAAGCATTTCATTCTGAAACGTCCTGAAGCTTGATACTTCCTTTGAGGACCCTAATACCTGCAAAATCCATAAGACTGACTTTCCCCATTTGAAACAGTCTAAGAGTTTTGTTATGAAATCTGCACAGTGAATTATACAGCAGATTTCTGTATAGTAGTCAATACTACATAACAGTCTTCAATTACATGCAATGCGTTTAACAAAAAAAAAAATGTTTAATTCAAACAGGCTATGCCATTGGATAGCCAGTAAGATAAGTTATTGACATCACAAACTGTTCTGAGGCATGTGTTATATATTTTACAGGAAAGAAATACTACCTTTCTCCCACCACCTGATATCTTTCATTTCCTGACCAGCCCAAGTTCTTAGTTTCTTTTGCAGCGACCTTCCTCTGAATGACTCAGTATCCACCAGAGTAAAAAAATAATGGTCTTCCTATATAGAAAACCTGAGGAGAGTTATATACATCAGGTATACCAAGCAGGTAAATCTATTAAATGAGATGACACGTTTCTTAAGGTGCAGGGAACAGCATCACCCCAAAAAGCCATTTCAGCATGAATGCTTAACATATACTAACAACTTCCATACGAAAAAATATCAATATGATTGCAGCAAGGAACCTAACATTTGCATTATATTTAAAGCCAGTTAAAGACCCTTAAAAAAGAATCATAGAATCGTTAAGGTTAGAAGACTTCGAAGATTATCTGGTCCAACCAACCATCACCCTACCACCAATGTCACTCACTAAACCATGTCCCTAAGCACCAGGTCAAACCTTTCCTTAAACACCCCCAGGGATGGGGACTCCACCACTTCCCTGGGCAACCTGTTCCAATGCCTGACTACTCTTTCTGAGAAGAAATTTCTCCTAGGTTCCAGCCTGATCCTCCCCTGGTGCAGCTTGAGGCCATTCCCTCTAGTCCTATCACTAGTTATCTGTGAGAAGAAGCTGACCCCCAGATCCCCACACCTTCCTTTCAGGTAGTTGTAGAGAGCAATAATGTCTCCCCTGAGTCTCCTCTTCTCCAGACTAAATAACCCCAATTCCGTCAGCTGCTCTTCATAGGACTTGTTTTCCAGATCCTTCATTATCTTAAGGAACTAATGCAATTTTTCTGTTAGTCAGCTAATTGCTTGAAAAATGAATGTACTGCAGAGTCTTCCTATAAACTAGTTGTTTTATTTTTCCCTGAAAAATAAAATATCTAAAGACAGACTATGAAAAACAGATTTCTATAGGGAAGGTCTGTCTGCATGGCAAGTACAGCCTTACATAGCTCATGAAATGTTATGTTCAAGTACAAAATCAAGATCTTTCAAGAACTTCTGCTGGGGAGCACCTATTTATTTACCTCCATATGGGTCAGGGAGACACATCCATTATCACGGTATATACTGGTGCTTCCCAGCATTATATATGATAGCAAGGCAGACATATATGATAAAATGAGGCCACACCTCCATATGACTGATCCCTATAGACAATAAACAAATGTAGACCTATTGTTGACACACAGCCTGACTCCTCCCATAGTTTGCACAATCCTGCAGTGTGGGCAAAAGAGATTATTATGAAAGGCATGTTTCCTATTCCTTCCTCAGGCCAGATCATGAAGAGGGTAAACTTGCAGTTTCCTACATAAGCTGTACTTCAAAGGGCCTGTAAGGTATATACCTCCCATTCATCTTCGGTCCCTGTGAAGGGCTCTGGAGACTCTTTCTGCCATGTGCTCCCACTGACCTCACTGAGCAACAACAACATCCACAAGGACAGGCTGATGAGAAAGACAAAAGATTTTAGGTCATTCTTTTGGAAGGATCTTGGGATACATTCACATGGCTCCTGAAAATGTCACTTTTCTGGATTTGAAATAAATGCGTTACTAGCTGTCTTGGGAAATTCTGTAATTTTATCTGTTTTCTGTGTGAGATTTGCTGAGATTCTTGTGTGTTTTCAGTTACAAATATTTTCTTTTGCTTTTGACTTCTATCCAAAGAGTCTGCAAATCTTTTTGTTTCCATAGTTATCAACAGGACAGGAAAAGACAAACAAACAACAAGGGATTAGAAGCAGAAATAAAGAAAATATTATTTCATCCCAATAAAGGAGGTATTATACCAAACACAGAGGAAACAAATGTACTTATCCAGAAGTTTGAAAAAAGTTCTTTTCGTTTGCTTGTTTTGTTTAGGAAGAAAAAAATGTTTTCTTTCTGCTGTTTTCTAGTAATGCCAAATGCCAGGAGAGAACTAAAAGCCAAGAGAAGGTATTTACAATTCCAATGAAGAGTAGGTGTTGAAAATGTTATGTATGATTTGGTCTAGTCAGCTTAGGAGTTCTGTTTAGTATACTGAGAAAGGAAACGGTAGCACACAGACCAGTAAGGGCTGCAAGGCTTGGCTCTGCTCCTGACTAGTGCCGATTAACCTCTGTTACGTGCTGTGGCCTCTGTGCTCTGACTCACAACAGCTCAGTTATGCTACGTGAAGAATAAGATAATTTTTTTTTTAAATCCTATTTAGCAAGGGGAAAAAACAAGTAAACGAAAAACAACAAAAATATGAGAGTAAATATGTACTTCTTTTCAGCTCTTTCAGACAAAAAAAAAAAAGGAAGTGTTTATCTATGGGTATAACACGTTGCTATCTGCATGCAGCAGTGTTTTTGAGGGACCTAAAATGGAATCAGATGTTTCTAATATAATTGAAAGCTATACATGCACTATGTTTACTTGTGGCACTCATAACACTGCAGCACTAGCAAGAAGCATAGGAACCATATGCAGCTTCTAGTTCCCGTCTCTGCCGGAAAAAAAGTATGCCCATTTTTATTTGAAGGTAAGAATTCGACTGCCTGTTGTGTGCATGGGTTCTCTGATTCTCTGATAAAGATTCTGAATACTGAAAAGGATAAAGTGTCATCACAAAAAAAAAAAAGTAAGGTACCGATACATTTATGATAAGTCATAAATTAGATTACATGATTTTTTTTTTCCTTAGCAGCACTTAATCGCCAGTTAATAATTAGCCTACCTAACACAATAAGTCAATACTGCTTGCTAAAATCAAAACAGTATCTTAGTTAAATATTCATAAATGGTAAAGTTCACACAAAACTTAAGTCAAGGTATTGAGGATTTATATACAGAAAGGTACTGTGGGTTTCTACAAAGCAAAATATTGAGGATTTCTAAACTCAGTAGTGTGCTCAAGAACTTTTCCTCTTTCAGTGCATCACTTACCCTTCTTTACATCAGCATATTCAACAGACAATCATTGAAACTCAAGGAGTCTTGCCTTTAGAGGCATCCCTCCACAGGTAGAGATGCTAGATCACAGCCCACTACAGACCTGGAGAGAACTCAAAGGGGCTCTTTACTTAAGCCCAACATTTATAGGACCAGTAGATGATTAGCTTCAGTCAGTATTTATCCATCCTGACTACATGAATGGGTTAGGTAATTCTTTTGTTGCCCGCCAACTGTAGAATTCTAGATCTCAAAGTTCTGGTATCCAGGTAGCAGGAGTTCCAGGTGCAGTTAGTGAGTGCCTAATCATCCCAACTCACCACACCTGTAGCAGTGGTAAGCCTGAGATCACAGAGTGGGCTGGTGAGGGGAGAGAAAAACAGATTAATCATACTTTTTTTCTAGATTTCTCAAATTCCTTTCTTCTTTCTCCTTTTTTTTTTTTTTTTTTGGACAAGTACTTGTTTTTTCTTATTGAAAGCTCTAGGAAAAAAAATACAAAAACACTCTACTTAAGATGAATAGATAGCTCAGTTTTCTTTACTGACATCTGTAATCTGCAAAAGTAATGTTGCCTAGCTTCTGGACCTAACTGAATGGATACATGATATTATTAAAAACATATATTTATCCAGAGCTTCGCATCAGCTTTTGCCTCTGGTAGTAAAGGGAATAAAATATTTCTTTAGACTCATCCTCTTCAAAATATAGACTCTCAAAAAGAATTGACTTGAGGAGCTCACATAAATATTTTTTTTAATGCTGCCTCAGTGATCAAATGCAAGGAAAGCTGCAAGAGTAGCCAATTGAGAGAAAACACTTCAGGTTTCATTTACATTTCATCTCAACTCCCAGAAAGAGCCATCTGAATCTGGTTTTACTTGTGCTTGTTTCATCCAATATTCTAGTACACTTGACATAAATGTTAAATAAAGATTTTAGCAGAAGTTCCAAAGATTTAGCAGATATACATTTATTTCAGGGACATTATTGCTCTTAAATGTCTACCTAGTGTAGAGTTCCTATGAGTTGCTAATTTAAATTATTTTTTGTTGTTGTTCCTTTCTGTTTTAATTTAGGCAATATTGTTAAATGGATTAAACTGATCCTTAGTGTATCTCTATTGACGTCACTGGAGTTACATTAGGGACACATTGAAATCAATTTGTCTCATCAAACATCAGGGAAATATGCTAGGAATTCAGTGTCTTTTTCATGCAGTTTGAATATAAAATATAAATTAATGCTAAGATTTTCTAGTCTGCAAAGGCTCAGAATTTCATATTTCATTAGATAATCTGAAACTGGAAATCTTACAGTGCTGGTGAAAAACGTAGTGTTGTTGATTTGGTGGTCTACAATGAATAATGAATAATGCTTGTCTGAAAAGAGTCACTTCTAAAATTGTGAGGGATTTATCTTCCTTTGTTTCTCTCCCAAAGTATTATAATTAAATATTTAAAAGACGTTTATGGGCACAAACTAAAACAAAGGGGGTTCTGTTTGAATATCAGAAAGTGGATGACCAAGGGCACAGGTTGCCCAGAGAGGTTGTAGAGTCTCCCTCCTGGGTGACTAGCTCTGAGTTGCCCTGATTGAGCAGAGGGGTCAGAGAAGAGGAGTCAGACAAGATGACCTTCAAAGGTCCTTTACAACCTCAACTATTTTGTGATTCTGAGTTCAAAAATGATCCAAAAGGAAGCACCTGTGCACAAACCTGTTACCTCAATGTTTCTTTTCCAAGAATAGATTGGACATATGTTAGCAAAAAGAGTCTTACTAAACAGCAATGGTTTAACATTAGATTATAAGGTCTAGACTAATTAGAAAGAAAGATTCAATTATTCCTTGAATTTGCATTTGGAGGCTTTTTTTGGTGAACATTGGCACATTACTTATCATACCTCCTGTAACATTCAGTAATAACTGATTGTTCTGCCTTTGATTTTGTACAACAAATTTATACCAAGACACATTATTTAAACAGTTTCATTAACCATTGAGAATTTCACCATTTCAAAACTGGCAATAAAAATTATGTTTCATAAAAGAAGTTTCAATACCTGACAGCACTGGAAACAAAATCTATAATCCTCTAATTTTAAGTACAATCTCAAAATAAGTTTACTCATTTCCATATTTCCTGTTCACAAGTTTTCATTAAAAGATGCAGCAAAAGATTTCTTTAACTTCCTCATCGCTCCCCACACATTTCTCACATGGACACCACATCTGAGCTGCATTTGTTTAAGATAACAGACACTTTTTTTTTTTTTTCCCCAAAAGTGAAAAAAGCTTTTATTTGCAAAATGTAGATTTCTCCTGAAATTCTTTCTTCAGCCCACTCTTTCCATGTTTTTTTCCTATTTTTCTCTACTTACTGAGGCTAAATATTCTTGTGCTGTACTCTACCTTCAACTAGATGAAGCTCTGAAAGTATTTCCAATAAAAGCAAAAGGAAGTCTTATTTCAATATATTTTGTTATTGAAAATATTAGAAAAAAATATATAAGAGCAAAAGGAATTGTATAATTCAGAAAGAATTGCAATAATACATTAGGAAATTTTTTGAACATACAAACATTTTCTGAAAAATTAACATGTCTGGAACTATTCTAGCAGAAACTTTTTAACTGGCCATGGACTTGTGAAATATAGTATTTCACATGTGGACAAGAATTTAGTTGCTGGACAATACTGTTATTGCTGCCTGCATCTCTCCCATTGACATATTCCTACTATCATTTGATATTTTTCCAGAAATTCAAAAGCTACTGCATCGGATGAGAGAGGAAAATGGAGTAGATAATACCACTGCCTTTATAGTTGTGTCCAAAACAGCTTCTGTTAAGTACGCTCAATAAAGGTTCCCATTGTTTTTTTTTGTTTGTTTGTTTGTTTTTTTCCATAACCTCTTACCATTTTACCATTTTGTGTTCATGGTTTGATTTCACTTCAATAGAGTCTCCAAATTAACAAAATGCTTGAACACTTAAAAACCAAGTTTTGGCAGTTGATAACCAGAAGGACAGGGTTGAGAGCAATGACAGCAATGGTTTCCTCAAGCATAGAATAAAACACACATCTATCATGTCATAGAGCAAGAATGTAGGTTATTATATGAGACAGGTATGATATTCTAGAAACCAATAACTTGAAATTAATTGAAGACTTAATAGGTAGCTGGTTATATATTTTCTATCAGTTTGATAGCATGAGGAACAGCAGGATCACTTTCCCTGGGTTACCTGTCAAGGGAAGCTCAAGTGAAAATAGTTGAATAACATTTGTTATGTGGTATGTTTACAAGTTGCTATGAGCAGGTCAAAACCAAGTGTTTAAATCCTTTCTATATAAAAAGAATTTTATTGGCAATGCCCTATATCTGTGTTTTAGTTCTTCTCAGATTTTGAAACGTACCATAGTGTTTCAGGAGTCATCTATGCTTGGTTTGCTATCCAGTATGAGCAGGCAAACAAACAAACAAAAAAACACAAAAGCAATGTGAGAACAGCACTGAGAGCAGTAATTTTAAAATCAATGTAATGTAATATAATGTAATGTAATCTTCAGAATCTGCTCTCACCCTCTCTGGTGACAGTGAAAACATTTGCTAATTGCTTAAACCCACTATACTCCTTCCGTCTGCTGAGCCTCTCTATCACTCTCTGCATAATCATCAGTCTTTGAAGTCAGCAGCAGTCTGCTAACAGAGCAATTACTTGAAGCACCAAGAGCAGCAGGTGCTAGATGTTTTACTTTTTTTTTTTTGTGTGTGTGACAAATCAACAGCATTTATCATGTACTTGCAAAAGAGTAACAATATACACATGGATTTGCTATATGCTTTTATTTTCTCTGTTTGAGTGGGGTGAATGCATGACAGCTATTCTGTTTTACAAAGAGGATTGTAAGGCCACAGAAGCTGATGGGTCAAATCCTGTGATTCTAGCACACAACACATACCATGTGGCATTAGGACTCCAAGTCATTTACTGAAATTAAAGGTATTACACACCTGACTGAATGTAGTCATTTTATATCAGAGACAGTTTCCTGGATTGTCATTACAGCCAGTGGGAAGATATAGATGAATTATTTCTTCAAAGTGCTTTATTTAAAATGCATATGTAAATAGTGCATTGATATTCTGAGGTAGTAATAAAAATTGAAAGAAATATATTTTTTTTCTTCAGTGACTATCATAATGTTGTGGTTTAATTTTTCCAGAAAGATTTGTTCAGATTTTTTTGTCTTACTATTTCCATGACTTTTTAGAATGTTTCAAATTGAAGACATACTGTCCTACATTTTAAATCCACTTTCCTCAGGTACAAATGAGAGTGCCTTTTTTTCCTTTATGTCTTTTTAGTTACAGTTTTAAAAATCCTTTTAGCTGAGCTGTTATTTACAGAGCAATCCTAGAGGAATTCAATTCCTCTTTCACTTACTAACAGCTATCTATATATTTTGCATTAGTGTAAGCAAAATGCACGTTTTGAAACTCCGTCTGCTCACGTGGGAACAAACTAGAGCAGGTAAACATCTCTGTCAATAAATATTCCTTTCAAACCACTTTACATTTTTTCTTAACAGTCTGACCCTGAGGTCACTACTTTGATCTGTTTTTGCAAATCGTTTGTGTTTTAGGAATCAAGACTATTTTCCAGTGTGTGAAGAATTGAAGAGATACCTATTTATGCCACCACGTGTCTATGGGTACTTCTAAAATAATATATTGGTTTGGAAAAGCAATGCGCTTTCAAAACCATACCTATTGCTCTTTTCCATTTATTATATTTTTGTGCTGATCAGAACACACAAACTAGGATAAAATTCAGCTGAAAGGTTTGCTCCAACTGCTAATGTGATTTCAGACCCTCAAGTCAGAAAAGAAACAATATGATGAAAAGCTTGCAAAAGGGTGTATAGTGTGGACAGAAGGTCATTGGCACCAACTGTATTGGCTTCAAATCTGCATTTGTTTTTTGAAAGTAGTTGGGTCCATCAACATTAATCATTTTTTTAAGAGTAATCTCTTAAGAACATAGGAACAGACAATTCCAAAATGTCAGAAGTCAAGCAAGCTGGGCAGAAAGCCTGCTTGGCTGAGCTGTGATCTTTTAGAGCTTACACATAAAAGGAAGTCTTCAATTAGACTTGGAGCTGGCCAGTACTGTGGGGGAAAAGTAAAAGCACTTTTTTAAAGTGTGTTAACAGCAAAAGGAAGACCAGAGAAAAAATTGTTCTGTTACTTGATGATGTTGGCCACCTAACAAATAGGGACACGGATAAAGCAGAGAAATTTAATGCCTTTTTCACCTCTGTCATTAACATTTATGATGGGCCTTGGGATCCCTGGAGCCCTAAGCTGGAGGACCATGACAGTAAGAATGATAAACTCCCAGCCAACTCAGAACTTGTGTGGGATTTGCTGCTCCACCTAGATGCACATAAGTCTATGGGGTCTAATGGAATTCATCCCAGGGTACTCAAATATCCATCTGATGTCATCATGAGACCTCTCTCAATCTTTTTCAATGGTCTTGGGAATCTGGAAAAGTTCCAGTAGACTGGAAGCTGGAAAATGTTGTTCCGATTTTCAAGAAGGGTAAGAAAGAAGACCCTGGTAATAACAGGCCTATCAGTCTAACTTCAGTGCCTTGTAAAATTATGCAGAAAATTGTTCTGGGAGTTATTGAAAATAACTTGAAAGACTAAACAGTCATTGGTCATAGTCAACAAGTGTTCATGAAAGGAAAAGTCTTGCTTAGCTAATTTTTATGACAGTTACACATCCTGTCGACCAAGGGAAGTCAATGGATTTGATTTATTATTGCTGTTATTGCTGTTATTGTTTTTTATTATTATTATTATTACTACTACTACTACTATTATTATTATTATTTTAGCAAAGCTTTTGATACTGGCTCTCACATAATACTTCTGGGCAAAACTCTCACATAATACTTCTGGGCAAAATGTCAGCACAGAACTAGACAGAAACAGGTACTTGCAACATGAGCAAGTACTGGGTTCTGCACCTGTGATGGGGCAACCCTGGGTATATGTACAGACTAGGGGATGAGAAGCTGAAGATCACCTTCACAGAAAGGGATCTTGGATTCTCATTGACAGCAAACTGAATATGTGTTAAGATCGTAACTCTTGGCAGCCAGGAGGGTCAATTGTATCCTGGGGTGCATCAAGTACAGAACTGCTAGCTGGTCAAGAGAAGTGACTATCCCACTCTGCTCTGCACTGGTGCAGCCTCACCTTGAGTACTGTGTACAGTTTTGGGCCCCACAATTTAAGAAAGACATAAAACTATTAAAGAACATTCAAAATTGGTCTACAAAGATAGTGAAGAATTTAGAGGGGAAGATGTATGAGGAGTGGTTAAGGTCACTTGGTTTGTTCAGCCTAGGGAAGAGGAGACTGAGGGGAGACTTCATGGTGGCCTGCAAGGGGGAGCAGAAGGGCAGGTGTTCTCCTCTCTGGTGCCCAGCAGTAGGTCCTGATAGAACAGCTAGAAGATGTATCCAGGGAGGTTCAGGTTGATGTCAGGAAAAGGTTCGTCATTGAGAGGGTTATAGAGGAATGGAACAGGCTCCCCAGAGAAAAGGTAACAGCAGTAAGCCTGTTGGAGTTCAAGAAGAATTTGGACAATGTTCTCAGGCATATAGTTTAATTTTCAGGTAGTCCTGTGTGGAGCCAGGAGTTGAACTCAATGATCCTTGTGGATCCCTTCCAATTAGGAATATTCTGTGATTCTATGATCTGGCAGTCTCCATTATTTGCTAATGTAGACATAACCTATGATCTTCTAGGGTACTTACTTTTTGTAAGTTTGTTTATCTTTCTAGGACATATAAATATAACTATCAAATGATAAAACATGAAACTGTATAAGAATGTATCACAAAATGTTCCCATGCTATTGATGGTCTCAGTGATGAATATTGCATGCAATTCTTTTGATAATTTGTATATTTCAGAATATATTTTCCTGTGACCCTGCAGATTACTAAAGTTCTTAAGTGCATGGTCCTAAAGGACTCTTACAGTTTAAGTTTGTCATCCTCTGATTCAGAAATGTTCATAGCAGAATGCAGAATGTCTAGGAAAAGTTTTATTATTCATGTCAGTTTGCTTCCTGGATTGAACATTTCAAATTTGTTGAAACAGATAAGAACTGGCTTTGGCAGTAGATACATAAGCTTCTTATCATTCTTATTCCTCTGTCATAGGTTTAAGGGAATATGAGTTTACTCACAATAAGTAAATTAGGAGATGAAAAATTTTGCTGATTTAATTCAGACTTGGACATTTTGACTTTATTTGGAAAAGCATTCTTAGGAAACATTTGCTTCTCCTAATCAGCTCTGATATTTTTAGGACAATTACAATATGAGTCAGAAGCTAAAAACCACTACTGATGCTGCAACTGTCAGAAATGTTGGTTTTGTATCACAATTCTGTTATCAGTTTTCATCACTAAATAAAAATCAGACTATTTCAATTTGAGAATATTCAAAATTGGAGTACAGTGTTGTTAATTTGATCGTCATATTGAAAAGGTTTATTTTATTTTATTTTATTTTAATTAGTGTTTCTAACACACTTGAAGAGAAGTTTAACTTAGGAATGGAAAAGATTTCTGAGACAGGGTTTTGGTGTTTGTAATAAAAGGATAGGACAGAAGAGTGCTAATTAGAAGTATAAGAGAGAACCTAAATTTCTGAAGGCATTGTTGGTAGGCTTTTTACGATTCTTAAAATTTCTCTAAATATCATGAGTATATTTATTTATTTAAGAAAACTTCAAAGAGATATGTTGTGAAAAAGAAAAGATAGTTGTGAAATTTATGCTTTTTATGGTTAGGGAGATTTTTGAAAAAAAAATTATCAAGCTTGATTGGAAGGAGATGTGTTGCTTGCAATGATAGTGCATCTCATAGGTCACAAAAATGGATACTTTCACATAATTTTTGGTTCATTATTTATTTGTTTGCTTGTTTGTCTTGTCTTTTTTGGACAAGGATGTGAAAGAAGAACTGAGATTGCTGGAAAAGCTTGTGTAATTGTGATTTGCAGATTTTTGAGGAGACTCAGTTCTACATACTCATTTGTATGCAAACTGAAAGAAACTCACAGAAAACTGAAAGAAATTGCTATAGATTACAGTTGTATGATCATAGGTTATCCTTAGGTGGTCCAGGAACTGTCACTGTGATAATCAAGATGATGTCTTTAAGCACTCTTGAAATACATGAAACATTCCTGAAGATTTTATCTTTCCTAAGGACTGATCAACACTCAGCACACAGATAACACTTGCTAGTCCACTGATCATCTGAGCATTGTCCAGCACCAGATTCATATCCTGGCTGAGGAATTAAAGCTCACCTTCCCAGGGGAACTCCCACATCCTCCGGCTCCAGCCTTTCCTTCCTATCAGGGCAGCCAGGCTCTAATGTCCTGTTGAAGCAGTTTCACTTTACATCAAAAATCTAAATATCTCCTGGATCAGAGAGAAAACAAAAACCTGATTCCTGGAGACAGCAATGCTATGGATAAAGCATTATGTTTCAAAGATCAGGTTTACATTTCATATCTAAATTGCCCTTACAACCTCAAATATAGATCATCAAAAGACGTAGGTATTATGCTTCTGCTGTAGAATATGTATGTATATAGAGAAAGGTATTTACATAAAGTGAGTTGTAATGCAGTAATTGGCATTCTGAACTCCAGTGGTTGCTTCAGCAAGATGAATTCAGAACAAGAGAAGGATTCTCAGCACTTATGAATTTTGCAAAGAAGTTAAAAAAATTATAACTAAGAAGTCCAAACAACAGCTGGGAGTAGCATATATATGTTTTTTTTAAGTGAATTTGGTGTTGCTATAGCTTACAGGATTTTGATGGAGAGTAATTTGAAAGAATAAGTATTTATTATTATTATTTATCTGTTTATTTTTTTGTAAGGAAACTCTTCCTGACGAATCTTTTGAAATACTACGGTCATGTCATAAGAAAATAATTATCAGAAAAAAAAATAATAAAAAGTGATACCGTTTACCTGAGCATTTATAAAGTTTTAATAATACTTCTAATGTGTTAAATAAATTTGGGAAGTGAAAAAGAAAAGTCAAGTCATAGAAACTAGTAAGAGACAAAATATAAAGCAAAGCTAAATTACCTTCTTTCCATTGGCATATATCAAGAGAAGGGTAACAATCTTAATGAAATGTATAAGTGCTTGGGTTAGCTGGGATATAGAAAACTGAAGAACTTGAAAATCAGAAGGTATATATGAGAAAGAATGGAGAGGAGAGGAGAGGAGAGGAGAGGAGAGGAGAGGAGAGGAGAGGAGAGGAGAGGAGAGGAGAGGAGAGGAGAGGAGAGGAGAGGAGAGGAGAGGAGAGGAGAGGAGAGGAGAGGAGAGGAGAGGAGAGGAGAGGAGAGGAGAGGAGAGGAGAGGAGAGGAGAGGAGAGGAGAAAGTTTATACCTGCAATTTTTAAAAGTTCTAATTGCTGTTCTCTGAAGTATGCAAAGACAGTTTCCATAGACAAATGAATGAATGATTCCATATTTCCAAATCAGTGTGACTCATATTTCATTATTGTTTGAAGATGAAGGTCCCCTGTCAGTACTGCTTGAGTAACATACTGTCAGTAACTTTCCTTATACATATGGACAGCCTGAAATAATCTTCTAGCTCTTGGGTGCCTACATTTGTGACAATCTGTGAACAAATCACAGTACTCTTAAGAAACTGCATCAATGATTCTACATATGGTACAACATGTAACCTGCATACCAAGCAAGCAGGATGTGACTCAGGAGTCCAGCTGATCATGAAGTTAAGCAGAATGGCTCAAAGTCACACAGGAAGGCGAGGAAACTCAGAGACTCCCAGGGGCTACCCTCCAAATTACCATAGCAGGGACGTTAGGCAAAGGGTTCTACCAGGTAGTTACAATAGAAGCAATACAGAAATTGGGTCTAAGCCATTTGCATTTCACTGTAAGAAGTGTCTGAGGATCTTTGCTGTGGGATCCACTGTATCTCATGTTTGAAATACATATTATAATTCCCTAAATCAAAAGCCAGTGATGCAGACTACAGACTTTAGTTAAGGAAGAAGGAACTATGATGGTATAATTCAGTTTATATGTATATTTGTATGTGTTTCTAGGAAGCATGGGAGCATAGGCAGAATTTTGTGATGTATAAAAAGGTAGTTTCAGATGGCACTTCATCTATTTTCTGTGAATGCTAAATTTAACCTCCTGGGAGAACTTTCTGGTATAGCACAGCATAATACTTTTATTTTGTGATTGACAGGAAGGCTTTCTGCCTCCCTGTTGCCTATGAAAAGATTGAAAAAGCCTGAATGGGCTTTAAGGATTAAATGTCAGTTCCACATACTGTTTCATCTCCCTTCACAAGTGAGAAGAACTGGTGTAACATTCAGTTTTTCAGTGTAATGATTTCTGGAGAGTGAGAGTGAACTCTGCTCTCTCTATGGCCTTGAGAAGATCCATTGATCACCTTTATTTCTGTTTTAACTAGAAGTAGCTATGTTGTCTTTATGTCCTTTCAATATTTTACAGGTTCCAAATATTGGTGGAAGAATTGAAGAATCCTCACTTTCCTTTCTACCTGCCCTTCAGGACATGGTTAAAACCCTGAGTCTTTTTTTTTTTTTTTTTTTTTTTTTTTCCCTTCACCCATTGCTTACATGTGAATCCAGAAAAAGGGCAATATTATTTCCTTATAGTTTAAAGAGTCATTGGCAAATATCTGTTGATCTTCCTAGCACCACTTTTCATATTTGTATATGCCTTCTTTAAATGCCTTCAGTGATACAAATTTGTCAAGAAACATTGTGTATTAGCACTGTCATATTTAAAGTGTCAGCTACAGAAACATAACTTCTGCTCCTTCTCTTCCCTCCAGCAGGTCTTCACCAGGCTTCCTCCCCCTCAGCTTACAGCAACACTAAGGGAATACATCTGAGAAGTATTTTGCTTTAAAGAAACAATTATGAAAGTATCCAAACACAACCGAGGGACCCTGAAATGAGGCACTGAATTAAACATGTCAGTCTGGTTGCAAACACCAGGCTTCCAAAACTGGTTGCAGTTCAAAGTACACTTATAGTACTTTAGTCTGAATTTCAGGAAATCTTATACTTGTGTATGCTACAAGATGATAAGCCCTCAGGATATCGTCAGGAGAATAACTGCAGCAAATGCAACATGCCTACTAAAATAATTTCCCACTTACTCATTTTTTAAAGGACATTTCATACAGAAATTGCAAGGCATATGTCACTCCTAAGATGAACTCTGCAGATTTAGCAAATTGTTATGAAAACACTGTTCTTTTTCTTCGTTAAGTAATTTTGGTATCACAGCTGTCCAGAAGCTGGCATTAATCCAAAATATGCACTCTAAGTTAATAGCCATTCATTTGACAGCTATGGATAACAGGGTTACTAAATTCAAGTGCATTTTGTGCAACTCAGTGAAGAAGGATGTTTAATAGTCTACGTCTTGGTGGGGCAGTAACCCATAAACTTTTAGGCTGGGAGAAATTAATGTGGTATGTCCCTGGTGGTAAAGAAACCACATGGTGCTTCTGTTACCTTGACAGTGAAGCTTTCATCTCTGCTGTGAAGAGGTCAAAGAAAATGGCAAGAAATCAAACTTGCAATGGATAATAATCAAAGTTACTGGAGGAGCTGGAAAAATTATAGGTTATTTGCCAATTTTAATTATAGGTTTTGAACCTTTTGTTTTAATTCCAGGCATCTATGTAAGAAGAACCATTAATTAATCTCCTTCAGTACCAACCCATGAACATGTATATTACACAGTGTTTGTTGATAATAGGCCAGGCTGTGCTAAGAAAGGATCATGTTCCAGTAGCATGTCACTGAAAAGAAAGAAGGGGTGGATGCTTAAACCTGGCATTCTTACATGTGATGACCCTTTTCTTCTTGCACTGAACTGCTGTTTTTTTCTGTTAAAAGTATGAATACAGTTTAGGCATATGGGCTATAGTCCAATTACTATATTGGTCTTTGAAAGCACATTCTCTGGCTCTGTTGTAGGATTTGGATATTCATTATAATGTTTAAAAAGTTTATTTCAGCCTTGTAAAAATGTCACTGTTCTAGCCAAATAATTTTACAGATTTTCAGCTCTCAGAGAAGAAACAGTACACAGAACAGGAGCTGTGTCCTTACACTGAAACCAGTTGCCCCTGTATCTGATGGGTGTAGGACCTATGTCAATTATAGCCCAGTGTTGTAACTGTATGCAGCTCTTCTAATGTTTGGCTTGTGCTGCTAGGTGGGGGTGATCTTTGCAAAGCAGCAGATTCCTATGCACTGATAAGCAAAGCATGTAAAGGTGAAGTGCCCCCAGCTGTATTGAAGATGGAAGCAATGGTCCCTGAGTCATCATGTGGTCTCCTAGTTGTTAAATTGTGCAAAACCCCCCAGTACATTTTACTACTTTGTTTTATTTAACATTTCTAAGTGATCAAAAAATAATATTAAAGTATGTCCAGATCTAGATTTATGACAGCCTTACACATGTACAAAATCTTTAGGGTTATATTACTATTATCATTAAGCAGACTCATACATGGAATCTTAATATTACATTACTTATTAGTTTTAGATTACAAATTTATTAGTTTTAAGATTTTATTATTATTGTTTTAAGATTATTGGGTAAATTAGTAGCTACTATGAATAAAATCTTTTCAATTTAAAATTAATTTACAGTAAAACAGCTATTTCTCTTCATTTTTGTCTCATCAAGCAGAAATCTTGTCTTTCTTGTGGCATGTATAAACAAGAACTGAAAATATTATAATTTACCTGCTTTGAACTGCACAGTCTATAAAGACATTTTAGATTCTGATTCCTGTTTCAGTGACTCACTGGTCACTACTTGTTGTAGGACTTTTGAAATTTAGTGGGAAATGTGGATATGGCCATTTTGCTGTGTCTATTTGAATGCTGCCAGTGTCTCCAGGAGTTCTGAGTTTTCTCTAGGTAACTGGAGAAGACAGACTAGTACTCCCAGCATCTAAGAAAATATGGCTCAAAAAAAAAAAAAAAAAAAGTGCATGGAGAGCAAAGAATGGGGATGGATCAAAAGCTGAGGTATTAGACTGCATCGTGGCTCCTCTGACAAAGCTAGACTATTTGGAGATGAGTAACTCAAAAATAGGAGATTTATATTACTTTGGCAGTATAGACCTATTTTGAGCCTGATAGGTTTTGTCTTCAAATCAACACTTTTCTTTATGCAATATTGGTTGGAAGATGAACGGGGAGTGAGATGGAGCTCCTGTAATTCAATGGGAAACCGTAAGTGACCTACTCCATCATTGAATGTTCATAACACTGTGGGGTTGGACAGGATTCAGCCAATGGTACTGAAGGAGCTGGCAGAAGTGCTCACCAAGCCACTTTCAATAACTTACCATCAGTTCTGGCTAAATGGGGAAGTCCCAGTTGATGAGTTTAGTGAATGGGATTACAATCTACAAAAAAAGGCAGGAAGGAGGATGCAGGGAATTACAGGACTGTACCATGGAATGTTATGAAGCAGATCATCTTGAATGTCATCGCATGACACATATGGGACAGTCAGGTGGTCAGAAGGAGTCAGCATGGGTTTATGAAAGGCAGGTCCTGCCTGACTAACCTGATCTCCTTTTATGACAAGATGATCCACTTAATATGTGAGGGTAAGGCTTTGGATGTTGTTTACCTGGATTTTAGTTAAGCATTTGACACCACTTCCCACAGTATTCTGCTGGAGAAACTGTCTGCTCATGGCTTGGTCAGGTGTACAGTAGAACTGGCTAAATGGCCAGGCTCAAAGAGTCACAGTGAATGGGACTCAGCCCAGTTGGCAGCCAGCCACCAGTTTTGTTTAGTAGTTTTATCAGTGATCTGAATGAGGGGATTGAGTACACCTTCTGTAAGTTTGCAGTCAATACAAAGTTAGGCAGGATTGATGATCTGCTTGAGGGTAGAAAGACTTTGCAGAGGAATCTAGCTAAGCTAGATCAGTGGGCCATGTCCAATCACATGACATTCAACAAGACTAAGGGCTGGGTTCTGCACTTGGGTCATAACAACCTTTTGCGGTGGTATAGGCTTAGGGAAGGGTGGCTGGAAAGTTGCCCAGCAGAAAAGAACCCGAGGGTTCTGCTCAACAGGAGAAGGCTAATGGCATCGTAGCCTGCATCAGAAATAGCGTGGGCAGCAGGACTAGAAAAGTGATCGTCCCTTTATATGCAGTACTGGTGAGACCACACCTCGAGTATTTTGGAGTTTTTGGCCCCTCAGTACAAAGGTATTGAATTGCTCAAGAAAGTGCAGAGAAGAGCAATGAAGCTGGTGAAAGGACTAGAAAACATGAGTTATGAGGAATGGTTGAGGGAATTGCGGTTGTTTAGTTTGGGGAAGAGGAGGTTGAGGAAAGACCTCATCACTCCCTAACTACCTGAAAAGAGGTTGAAGCAAGAATCGTACTGGTCTCTTTTCTCAGGTGACAAGTGATTGCACAAAAGGAAGCGGTCTCAGATTGTGACAGGGGAGGCTTATATTGGACATTAGAAAGAACTTCTTCACAGAGAGTGTGGTCAAGGATTGGGAAAGGCAGCCCAAAAAAAAAGGCAACCAGGGAAGTGGTGGAATCCCCATCCCCAGAAATATTTAAGAGATATCAAGCATGATACAAAGGGACATAGTTTAGTGATTGGACTTGATAGGTCAGGTTTACGGTTAGACTTGATGACCTTAATGGTCTTTTCCAACCTTGATGATTCTATCATTCTATGATAGATCACCCTTTAATGTAGTTACCTAAGTAGCTATAAATATCCTCCTTAAAGTGTGCTACTGTCTTTAAAGGCCTGAAGCAGCATTAAAGGAAATGTGGAAAAGAACAATGTTTTTCATATTTTTATTTCAAAATCAAAACATAGAAAAATGAATTTAAAACAGCTATTTAAATGTGCCAAGAATATTAAAATAATAATAATAGTAATTAGGAGAACTTACGTGTATTTAAGAATTGCTCAACAAGTTTTTGTTAGATATTTTCATGTATACAAACTTTATCTTTAGCTAACTCTTTTATGTTTAGTTCCTAAAAATATTTAAAACTGAATTCAGCTGATGGAAGTATTTCCTAACCAACAATACAAAATGCTTGTAACTGTAGTCTTTTAAGGAGGAAGCAACATAAAATAAATCTTAGGACTAATCATAAATAAGCAAAGTTGATTGCAAGATAAATGGAGAAAATTCCAAATGTCTGCCTAATAACTACATGCAGGAACAACGAAAGTGATTTCCAGTAGGTGGTTACATTTATTTTTGAGTTAACCCTGAGATCATTAACTTCAGAGTAGTACTTGAATGAATTTTTATGCTCCAAAGGGATCCACTTAGAGAGTCTAATTCAGTGGTGCAGGAAGGAAGGCATCAGCCATACTATGAAGATGAAAATAAATTCCTGTCCAGATAGTCAGCATCATGTAGCCCTGTTGACTTCTGAGTTAATCCCTGAGCTGTGAAGGTATCTGTTTCTGCTGTAAATGAAGTGGCACACTGGAGTTACTGACTGAGCTCCAGTCACAGCTATGACTGTAGTTTGCTGTTTGTTGCAAAAAAAAATGTGTACCTGTTTCAAAAGGTGCACTTATTCAGGAAAGAAAAGATGGTGAAAGAAATACTTTTTAAGTGACCTAGCAAATGGGATGGCTGATGGACTCTGTCTTTTTATGTTCAGGGCTACAGCAGTGGGCTTTATGGGAAAGAGAAAGGGAATGACAGAATCCTATATCCAGCACACACTAGTGTTAGTGTTGCACAACACTTTAACCCATATAGAGATAACAGTCTTACATTTGTAATTTTGCAGTCTCTCGCTCGTAATACCACCATCTGTCTTACACTCTGTATGCATCCTGCCACTTGCACAACCCCAGACTGCTATGGCACTACATTTGTCTTTATCGCAAAGTGATTTTGTCCTTGTAGCCTCACACTTGCAGATTCAGGAAATGTTACTACATCTGTAAAGATGGACTTTGTAGGAAGTCATTGACATTGTCATAAGAATTGTCCCTTTCCAGCCCCTTTTTCATAGTTTTTAGTTTATAATTTTATGCTAGGGAACAAATAAAGCTTAATAGATAATCCTAGTAAATAACAGTAATTTATGTGGTCATAAGCATTTACTGATAATGCACACATGCAGAAAGCTTAACAGCCAATTAATGTGTACAACATCTGTGCCTGATAAAAGTGTGCTCTCATAAGCACTGTTATAGTACTAAATGAGAGCCACCAATAGGGAGAAGAAACAGTCTGTACAGAACTGTACTGTCGTTGTGGAAAAAATATTCTCCAGTGGAGAAGGTGCTCCTCTGAATATGTACAAATGAAGATGATGACCTGGGGAGACCCCCATTGCTTCTTTTATTAGACTCAGAGAGTTTTCCTTTTGATAACTTGCTCTCTTCCTCTTCGTTCTCCTTTTCCTTCTCCTTCTCCTTTTCCTTCTCTCTCTCTTTTCTCCCCCATTTTTCCTTTTCCTTTTCCTTTTCCTTTTCCTTTTCCTTTTCCTTTTCCTTTTCCTTTTCCTTTTCCTTTTCCTTTTCCTTTTCCTTTTCCTTTTCCTTTTCCTTTTCCTTTTCCTTTTCCTTTTCCTTTTTCCTTTTCCTTTTCCTTTTCCTTTTCCTTTTCCTTTTCCTTTTCCTTTTCCTTTTCCTTTTCCTTTTCCTTTTCCTTTTCCTTTTCCTTTTCCTTTTTTCCTTTTCCTTTTCCTTTTCCTTTTCCTTTTCCTTTTCCTTTTCCTTTTCCTTTTTCCTTTTTCCTTTTTCCTTTTTCCTTTTTCCCTTTCCCTTTCCTTTTCCCTTTCCCCTTTTCTTTTTTCCTTTTTCCTTTTTCCTTTTTCCTTTTTCCTTTTTCCTTTTTTTCCTTTTTCCTTTTTCCTTTTTCCTTTTTCCTTTTTCCTTTTTCCTTTTTCCTTTTTCCTTTTTCCTTTTTCCTTTTTCCTTTTTCCTTTTTCCTTTTTCCTTGTCTTGTTTCACTGCAATATATTTTGCTGGGTACACTCATGACCTAGTTCAGGAACAACCCCCTGCCCTTGATTAAAAAGCTGTTTTTGAAAAGACCCATTTTATCTTGGCTGATTCTAAAGACTTTGTTAATACAGTTAAGCTAAAGTTTATTGCCACATAAAAAGAAATGGGTAAATATATTCCTTCATGTACTATAAATCAAAATTACTTTGACAATATAAAACAATTCAGGCACCTACCAACACATAATCCGATATCACCCAATATCAGGATTTTATATATATATATATATTTTTTTTTTTTCAGGTAATCAATATCAAGCAGGATAGCACATCTGAATTTTGTTAATTTGTTATAAATTGAACAGTTTATTGTCATTTAACAGGACATGTCTATTTGTAAATTTAACTCATTATTATATTGAGTAATATAGAGGTTAAATGAAATATATTTAAAGGTTTTTATTTACATGCCAGTGTACTAATTACAGGACTTTATTGTTTATGTTTTTTTTTTGTTGTTGTTCTAAATTTGATCTATTATGATTACTTTTTTTTTTTTTTTTTTTTTTTTTTGTCCATTATCTTACACTGAAAGAGACAGTACTTCTTGCTGCCAGGCAGCTGCCATTTTGCTGCATAAAATTTAGGTTGCAATTAACATAAGGAAAAATTCACCTCACAAGACATTGTTGTTTGATTACTCTTCAAAAATATTTTCAAGGTCTTTCAGTACAATGGGGGCCAAATCATGTGTTAAAGAAAATCAAGGAAAGATCTGTAATTTTACTTTTTAAACATGTTACTCAGAAAATGTTGCTAAAAGGATTGTGGACTGGGACATTGACTCCCTGCTTACTTAAAAAAGAAAAACCACAACACTTTATACAGGTTTTATACATACTATATGAGGACTCAACCTCTTATTCACTTTCGCATATGATTAATTTTAAGCATGTAAATAAGCCCAAAGTCTGAAAAAGTTGTTTACAAGTTAGGTTACAGTAAGGTTAAAGTTAGGTGATAGTAGCATTAACCTAATACTTAATGCAACCCAATCACAGACAAGGAACCATAAAGAGCTGAATGTTGTACAAGTACAGGATGAAGACTCAGAGGGTTTCTTAACAAGGCAGAGAAGGTGAAGAAATGTGAGATGATGTTGGGAGTAGAAATCACAAGATAACATTGGTTTCAAGGTACCAGAAGTCGGACTCTGGTGACTTTCTGGAGGATGTCAAAGCTAAAGGAAGTTTTAAATGCATCATAAAGTAGTATTACAGTATCACTTTGGGAAACTTCATAGTGAAATTTAATTCCACAAAGAGGCAAAACTGCTTGAAAAAAAAATCCAGTTAGAAAAAGAGGTTGATTACACAAACCTAATGCTAGTAAGAGTCAGTCTTATAGCCCTGAATGAGAGAGCCTAAACAGGGAGAAAACAGATGTACTGGGTCTGGCTGGGATGGAGTTAACTTTCCCTGCAGCAGCCCGTATAGTACTGTGCTCTGCACTTGTAGCTAGAACAGTCCTGATATAACACCAATGTTTTGTGTGTTGCTAAGCAGTGATGGCACAGCATCAAGAATTCCTCCAACCCCTCTAAAACCAGTAGTCTAAGGGTGGGCAAGAAGTGGGGAGGGGACATCACCAAGGCAGCTGACCTAAACTGAACAAATGGACATCCCATACCATATGATGTCACAATCAGCTTGGCAGGGGGAAGGAGAGGGAAAGGGAGGCCTCCCATTTTAAAGATATCTGTTCTCCCAAACAACTGCTACGTGTCTTGAGGCCCTGCTTCCCAGTAAGTGGCTGAACATCTCTTGTTAGTGGAAAGTAAAGAATATATATATATTTTTCCTCTTTGGTCCTGTAGGGACTTTTTTTTTCCTTTTCTTTTCCCTCATTCTTTTCCTTTTAATTAAATTATCTTTATCTCAACCCATGAGCCTTTTTCTTTCCATCATAGTTTCTTCTCCCCCTCTTCTTTTGAGGAGGGGGAGTGAGAAAGAGGTTGTGGTGGAGTTTAGCTGCCCAGAAGGCTAAAAACACTGCAACAGACTGAAAAGATTTTTGAAAGGCAAGATGTGCACTTGTAATGGCTGTAGGAGGCAAGGTTTTCATAGTGAGAGGGCTGCAGGAGCGATTTCTGGGAAGATTAGAAGTTGCCATGGGTCAGTCTCAACTGTCTGTACAACAGACACAGCACAGGACAAAGATAAGCTCATCAGCCAAGTTGGTGGCACCTTGGGAAAGGTAACATTTGTCTTTGTTTCTTATCATCCAAATGTATTTTATTTGTCAACAAATTAAATTACTTTTCCCTATTTCCAACCTTTTTTCCTTTTGCCTGCAACAATTACTAGTAAACAATCTCCCTGTGTTTATGTCAACCCAAAAGCTTTTTCATCCCATTTTCTCCCCCTGTCCTTCTGAGGAAAGGAAGTGAGGGAGCATTTGGGTGGGATTTCAGCCATTAAACAAGGCTAACACGCCACAGCTGCTTATGTGGTAGAGAAGATGGATGAGTCATTAGAAAGACTGCCAGAGTGTAAATAGGTTATTTCAGCCTAGGAAAGTGATTGTATTGCAATATTCTTAATGGCTATCATGAAGCAATTGAAGAGGTCACCATAGTCAAAAGTAAAGTGATCTGAGACTTGATAAAATTAATAATTATATAAACAGTTAGGAAATGCTCTTTCTTAGGTGTAGGAAAGGGGGAAAGAATGGGTGTGATAAGTTAGTTCAAAACGATGACTGTCTAAAGATTGGACAGAAGCAATATATATATATATTTGTCTTGTGTATAAAACCTGAGGTTGTATGTATGCTTGTGCATATGATTATTCATGCAAAAGAGACTGTGATGTCACATTCTAATGCATTACTTTATATTTGAGTTGGGGAAGTAAGTTTGAGTTCAAATAGTTACCTTCTCATAATCGTTTCTTAGCATCTTGGTATTATAAAAATTTGCTTTGAAAGCAAATCATGTGTTTCTGTTATTAAGTCAGATATCTGACTTTTTATTATTATTTTTTTTTTCCCATCACTTTAAATTCTGACTAACCTTTAACAAAGGATAGGATAAATCTTTCCAACAGAGTCATTTTATCTTTATTATTGCTATCCACATTACAAATGAATTCATTAACATTCTCATCACAAGCCCCAAGTTCATTATCTGATAAGACAAAAACTTCTTCAGATACATCTTGAGGTATTCGATTTGCCTTATTTATATTCTCAGTAGGCATATTTCTCTCACTTGCTAGAGATGAGTACAAGCAAATTGCAATTTCACTCATTACTTTGTCCTGATTGAGATTTCTTCTGTCCTTTGCAACACAGAATCCTTATTTATTTATTTTTTCTTCCTTTGTTTAACTGGCTTGTAAATCCTGAGATAGAATATACATTCCGTTCATGACTACAAAAAATAAGTTTTTGTTTGTTTGTTTCTTGTATGTAGGTTATATTCATTAATATATTAAATTGAAAACCATATCTGGGCAATGGTTAAAATAACAACAACAACAAAATCATATATTTTATGGGATTTGTTTAGTACTGAATTCAGGGTGGTTGTGTTATTAAATCTGTACAGAGGGCTTAGTTGCAAAGGGTACCTATTGGGATTTGATGGAGGCATTATATTTTGTTTTAGTTTAGTTTAGTTTAGTTTACATTTAGTCTTATTTTTCCTTCAATAAGATATGTAGTTTTTCCCTGTTAACCTAAACGTTTTTGATTCTATCATCCTGTTGTGGTTTAACCCGGCTGGCAGCTAAACACCACACAGCCGTTCGTTCACCCTCCCCCCTCCCTCTCAGGCATGGGGGAGAGAAACGGGAAAGTGAAGCCGGTGAGTTGAGATAAAGACAGTTTATTAAGACAGGAATATAATAATAATAATAATAATAGTGATAATGATAATAGTATTAATAATAATAATGTGTAAGAAAACAAGTGATGCACAATGCAATTGCTCACCACCCGCTGTCCGATGCCCAGCCTATCCCCGAGCAGCCGGCCCCCCCACCCCGGCCAGCCACCCCTATATATTGTTTAGCATGACGTCAGATGGTATGGAATACCCCTTTGGCCAGTTTGGGTCAGCTGTCCTGGGTCTGTCCCCTCCCAGCTCCTGCTGCACCCCCAGCCTGCTCGCTGGCAGGACAGAGCGAGAAGCCGAGAAGTCCTTGGCCTGGTGTAAACACTGCTCTGCAACAATTAAAACATCAGCATGTTATCAGCGCTCTTCTCATCCTAATCCAAAACATAGCACCCTACCAGCTACTATGAGGAAAAATTAACTCTGTCCTAACTGGAACCAGGACACATCCATTGAGATAAGTCCCAATCAATTCAAGTACAGGCTGAACCTTGTGCCAGACCTTCATTACTATCCCAATACATGCTATCAAATAAGAAAATAGACTATATAGAGAATATTGAGTCTTTGGCTGATTAAAAAAAATCAGTAAACATCTCTATTTTCTGTGTTACTCAATGGTATTTTGTCAGGGGTCTTTGCAGTCCTTTCTTCAATGTTAGTAAAGAAATGCAGATTATTGTAGTAACTGGTAGTAGTGTCATAAAGGAACACTTCATTTCCACACAGCCAAGTTACTAAAATACTAGAAACCAAGAAGCTGTTAAAGGAGTGAGCTGGACACAATTATCCTCTATCTTATTTCCCTACTTAAAAAGACCCATGGTTTTATTCAGTAATTGTTATGAAAGTATTATGTATCTCTGTGAGATGTCAAAGAGTACTTGAAAGAACCACATGGGTTCTGAGAGATAATGCAAAGGGCTAAAGAAGGCCTGGGAAATTTTGCAACAGCAGTGGCAGACCAAATAGACCTCTAAAAACCTCTGGAGTGGTGCCTCATTGTTTATTTGTAGGAAAGTGAACTGAACACAGGGTACAGTTCATCTCTGTGTTCCAAGATCTGCTTTTTGAGGCACATGAACTTGGGATGCCATCTTATTAGCACTGTGATGCTGTCAGAACATCACTTTTGAAGAGAATGTCTTTACCTAATATGATTTTAATTCACGCCAGAGTGTGTGAACTGTGCTTCCTATGGTGAAAGACATCTTGAAGTCAAACATGGTAACTCCAGAGATACACTGAGAGACACTGCAGTTGCAAATACATTCTGTTAATGAGTCTAGCCTGGAATTAAAACAAGGAAAAACTGTAGTATGTATATGATGGCACCAAGTTTATTCTACAGATCCACTCCTTCTGATCTGCATGGATTGCTAATGCAGATGTAGCCTCAGCTACATCTCAGCTGCTGCTACAGAAAGTGGAGATCTTAAGAAGATCAAAGCCTAAACCTTGTCCCAGCTGTCTAATTAAAGGCATTTTAGTTATTGGTTGGCTCTATCATGCTCTACATTTGTTGAAACAGCAGGACCCTCACTGACTATAACAAGAGTTTAAACAAGTGGCATGAAACAGATTACGTTTTAGCAAATTTAATGTTGCAGTATTTATAAAAACATAGTGACCATGAGATTTTTTTTATAGTATTGATTAAAAAATATTTTTTCACAAGTAGATCAAAGCTGCTATAATAGTATAAACTTTTCTTAAATCCATTTGTACAGTAAGACAGAATACTGCAGATGTTAGAATTTTGCTCCTCAAATAGACATGCCTATACTTTAAAGTAACTGAAGTACTTCAGATGCAAAGCATAGCTGAATAAAAGCCAAGACCTATGTTAATAACAATACTAATGTAAGAGTGTTAACAGTGCTATGATTTTCCACTTTCTAGTTGCTAATATCTTTTTCAATGTTTGTCCTCTGCTGTGAAATACCAGTAGCTTCAAATCCCTCCACCGACTTCCAAGCAAATTGCAGCCATATTTAAGTATTGTAGGATATAAATAATCTGGTTCTGTGAAATTTACAAGTATAGCTTTCTGGTTAATCTTGTAGCATATTGAATGTCTTTGATGGTGTTTATATTGCTCTTGCAATTGTTTTTGTTATTATTATTTCTACAGTATTTGTAAAGCTTTACTGCTCATAGTCAATTGAGTGATTACAGTTTGATGCACTTATCCCAGTTTACCTCAATATTTTTATTTTGGAGAGAGAGAACCCAAGGATAACACTTCTGCAAGTTTAGCTTATCAAATACTACTATAAAACCAACTTAGCCTACTCTGACAAACCCTTATTATTATGACTGATTCATACTTCTCATTAATACTCAAAATATGTCTTATATGAAATATGAGATGTCTCTTAAGTGCTCTAAACACTGAAGAATATGTAGCTACATAGAAATAATTTATCCATCATTACATCAAAGTAAAACTGATCACAGATGGTAACATTCTGGAATAATGAAGAGCTTCTCTTGAAATTTTAGCAAAAAATACCCAAAATAGTTCCTATTATTTTCAACTATGCTTTGTCTTAAGCAATACAAGCAGCAAAAAGTAAAAGCAAATGAATATAGAAGCTACTAATAGAGAAAATCTGTATTATTGTATAAGGAAATGGTTGTCCTTTCTCCTTCTAAGTGGGTCTTAATTCTGCACTTAATTCTGCTGCTAGGACATTCTCAATTGTAATATTTACTCTGATCAAGTTGTGTCTTTGGTAGTTCTGCTGTGTTTCTTCACAACAGAACAAATTTAAATTAGGGCGGTATCACAGTAGCACTGTTAAATTACTTTTGGTCATCTTAGAGTTCAGATGAGGCCCCTTCATGTCTATATGAAACATGAATATCTAGAAATCTGTGTGCACAGATAAATACCTCTGTGGTGTAATAATAATATTAATAAATTATATAATTTAATGATAATAATATTAATGATTATTCAGATATCCATTCTTTCACTGCCTTTACTCACTATGATTTTGAAAAAAAGATGGGTTTGAGAGATAATTCAGGTGCTTCCACTGCCTCCACTAGGATGTTTGGATGCCCAGTCCCAGTTTTTTAGGAAAAGTCATTACTTTGCCCTGTTTTCAGGTCTTTTATCTTAGGCTTTCATCCTTTGGCAACTATTCTACTTCCAACATTAGGCTTTAAGACAGTATGGAGACTCTTCTCTGAGAGGCACTGAGGCTCCCATTTGCCATCCAGATACTCTCTCCTGGGAGTTTTGCTGCCTGCCTGGGGCCCGTGGTCATGATATTATGAAGAGCTTAGCAAGTCTGGTAGGTCCCAAAGACTACCATCCCTTCCTACTCTTTCATGTGGGATCAAATGTTACTGCAACAAGGAGACGCTGAAATATCAAAAGGGATTTTATGTCCCTTAGAAAGAAGGGATTGTTGAAGGGATTGGGAGTGTAAGTAATGTTCTCTGTCCTCCCTTTTGGTGACTGGGACCCAAGAAGAAGAAGGAGTAAACAAGACACAATACTTGTGAACAGTCCCAAAGCAATCAGAAAGGGTTCTTCTGGAAATGTGATGTGACCAATAGCCCAGCTGAAGTGCCTCTACACGAACCCATGCAGCATGGGAAACAAGCAGGAGGAGTTAGAAAACATAGTGTAATTAGACAAATATGACCTGATTGCTATCATGGAAACGTGTTGGGATGGGTCACATAACTGGGACACTGGAACAGAGGGCTACCAGCACTTCAAAAGACACAGACAGGGGAGAAGGGGGGGGGGTGTTACCCTCTACATTAGGGAAAGCATTGTTTGCAAAGTGTTGCCTCTGAGAAACAACCATGAACAGGCTGAGAGCTTGTGGGTGAAAGTTACCTTACCAATAAAGGACACCTTGTGGTCAGGGTCTACTACAGCTTACCTGATCAAGGGGAGCCTGTGAATGAGGCATTCTTGCTTCAACTACAAGAAGTGTCACACTTGCATGCTCTCATTCTGATGGGGGACTTCAACCACACAGATATCTGCTAGGAAAGCTACACAGCAGTCTGTAAGCAATCCAGGAGACTCCTGAAGTGTGTTGAGGATAACTTCCTCATCTAGGCATTAGACAAGCCAACCAGAGCAGAAGCATCACTGGACCTGGTGCTCATCAATGTGGATGAACTCATTAAAGAGGTCAAGAGTGGAGGCAGTCTGGGCTGCAGTGACCACTCCCTGGTTGAGTCTGTGATCTCAAGGAATATGGTCCTGATAAAGAGCAAAGTCAGGACCCTGAACTTCTAAAGAGTGAACTTCAAGCTATTTAAAGATTTAGTGGACAAGATCCCCTGGAACACTGTCCTCAAGGACAACTCTTTAAGGATGTTTTCCTTAGAGCACAGGAACTCTCCATCCACCTGTACAAGAAAGCGGGCAGTGAGGGCAGGAAACCAGCATGGCTCAGCAAGGACCTGCTGGTCAAACTGAGGCACATGAAGGAAATGCACAGGCAGTGGAAGCAGGGACATGTTGCCTAGGAAGAGTACAGAGATGCTGTCTGGATATGCAAGGATGGGATCAGGGAAGCCAAGGCCCAGATGGAACTGAGCTTGGCAAAGGATGGAAGGAATAATGAGAAGGGATTATATTAGGTACATTGCTCAGAAAAAAAAGGCCAAGGAGAGTGCACCCCCTCTGATGGATGAGAAGGGTGAACTGGTAACAGCAGACATGGAGAAAGCTGAGGTAATCAACAACTTCTTTGCCTCAGTCTTCACTGGCAGTCAGGCTTACAATGTCTCTCACTTCCCTGAACCCACAGATGAGGGCTGGGGGAGCAAAGTCCCTCCCACTGTAAGTGAACAGCAGGTTTGAGACCGCGTGATGAAACTGAACAAGTACAAGTGTGTGGGGCCTGATGACATGCATCTTAAGAGTCCTGAGGGAACTGGCTGATGTAGTTGCCAAGCCTCTCTCCATCATATTTGAGAAGTCCTGGCAGCCAGATGAAGTCCTTGGTAATTAGAAAAAGGAAAACATCACTCCCATTTTTAAAAAGGATAGAAAGGATGACCCGGGAAACTACAGACCAGTGAGCCTAACCTCTGTGTCTGGGAAGATCATAGAACAGATCCTCCTGGAAGCAATGTCGAGGCACATGCAAGACAAGGAGGGGATCTGAGACAGCCAGCATGGCTTCATCAAGGGCAAATTGTGCTTGACCAATTTGGTGGCCTTCTACAACAGAGTGACTGCATCATGTGAAAAGGGAAGACCAACCAATGCCATTTACTTGGACTTCTGAGAGGCCTTTGACACGTTCTCACATGACAGCCTGATCTCCAGATTGGATAGATATGGACTTGATGGGTGGACTATTCAGTGGATAAGGAATTGGCTTGAAGGTCGCACCCAGAGAGTGGTTGGTGGTCAATGGCTGTATGTCCAGGTGGAGGCCGGTGATGAGTGGTGTTCCTCAGGGGTCCGTTCTGGGTCTGGTACTGTTTAATATCTTTATCGATGACATAGGCAGTGGGATCGAGTGAACCCTCAGCGAGTTTGCAGATGACACCAAGCTGAGTGGTGCAGTTGATACAACAGAAGGAAGGGATGTCATTCAAAGGGACCTGGGAAAGCTTTAGAAGTGGACCCACGTGATCCTCATGAGGTTCAACAAGTGCAAGTGCAAGGTGCTGCACCTGGGTCAGGGCAATCTCAGACATGAGTACAGACTGGGAGAAGAACTCATTGAGAGCAGCCCTGCAGAGGACTTTGGGGTTCTGGTGGACAAAAAGCTCGACATGAGCGGTCGGTGTGTGCTTGCAGCCCAGAAGGCCATCTGCATCCTGGGCTGCATCAACAGAGGATTGGACAGCAGGTGGAGGGAGGTGATTGTCCCTCTCTACTCTGCCCTTGTGAGGCCCCACTTGGAGGTCTGCGTCCAGGTTTGGGGCTCCCAGCACAAGAAGGATGCTGATCTGTTAGAACGGGTCCAGAGGAGGGCTGCAGAGATGATCAAGGGGCTGGAGCACCTCTCCTGTGAAGAAAGGCTGAGAGAACTGGGGCTGCTCAGCCTACAGAAGAGGAGGCTCTGGGGTGATATAATTGCAACTTTCCAATACTTAAAGGGGACTTTAAGGGAGAACAGCTTTTTACTCAGGCAGATAATGGCAGGACAAGGGGGAATGGTTTTAAACTAAAAGAGGGGGATTTAGATTAGCGGTTAGGAGGAAATTCTTCACTCAGAGGGTGGTGAGGCACTGGAACAGGTTACCCAGAGAAGCTGTGGATGCCCCATCCCTGACAGTGTTCAAGACCAGGTTAGATGAGGCCCTGGGCAACCTGATCTAGTGATTGGCATCCCTTCCTGTGGCAGGGGGTTTGGAACAAGATGATCTTGAAGGTCCCTTCCATTCTATGATTCTGTGATTCTGTGATTCTATGATTCTGTGATTCTGTGATTCTATGAAGATTGCCCTCATAATGCAGTACATCCCCTAGTTAATTCTGAACCTGTAGTCTATGTTGAGTTTACAGTCTTGTATAATCTTGCTAGAGTCTTCTGAATTCTCTCCTATTTCATATCTTTTGGTAGGACTACTGAAGAGGAACCATGTGCCTACACAGTGTTTATTCCTGCAAGAAACCTGTAGATATATATAACGTTAACATTTATTTATTTATTTATTTATTTATCATGTATACATATATAACTATAAGGTGTATATATTTATATATATTAAAGATACATATAACTATAAATAATACTCAGCAAATAAATCCAGTCTCCTAATTTCCTAACGCTCCCAGATAGGAAAACATAAATAAATTTCTAAATGTATTCCGATTTTCACTTAATGATAATACTACATCTCAAAACCTAGAAGAGATTTTCCCGGACTTTTTAACATTTCAGAGTGACTTTCTGAAGCTTTTGAAGTGATTGAAGATTTAATAGACTAAGTGAAAGGAGAATGGCTACAGTCCTTTAGATTTGCTGATACAAGTAAGGTTGCCATGGTAGTTCTTTTTCTTTATACAGAGAAACGGTGAACACTAAAGAGGTAATGGAAGTGCAATTTTTGTTCTGTTGACAATTTGCTATTTTTTATTTCCTTTTTTTCTTTCTGTAAACAAAGAAAACTTTGCTTTACTGCAAAACTCTACTGCACAAAGCCTAATGACTGTTTTGAGACTGCACCGAGCATGTTTCAATGATTTTGTACAGGGAGTTGGCAACCCAGGTAGAAAGATAACCAGGAAGACAGGCAATTGGAGAAGCCTGCCAGGTGGGAAAAGGGGTAGTTGAATAGCCCTGAAAACTGGGAAGTCCAGTGAGGTGGACAGATTGCCCATTCACCCACCATGATGCCAGCTGGCATGCAAGGGGTAGGAGGGAAACCTCTCTGTCTGTCTGGTTTCCATCAAAAATGCAGAGGAAACAGCTTGTTCCAAAAGAAAACATCCATTTTGGTGAACCAGACAGAAAACTATTTTGGAAATTGTTCAGTCAGTTGTTTTGATAGCCATGAGAAAAT
The DNA here is from genome assembly GCF_040182565.1 of Anser cygnoides. NCBI lineage: Eukaryota > Metazoa > Chordata > Aves > Anseriformes > Anatidae > Anser > Anser cygnoides. The sequence goes on along the minus strand of NC_089873.1, from coordinate 125,709,002 downwards.
TAATGACAGGGAGCAGCACCTGCAGGGGTGCTCTATAGGGGAGAACAGGCCATGAGCCAAGGGTGCCCATGGCCCAGGCAGGGCAGTGTCCTCACCAATAGACTAACATTCCACAGGATATGAGTAGAGCCTGTGTGCTGCCATTGACAGGATCTACCAAAAGTCCTAGACAGGTTGAGGTCGAAAGTCATTGGGACCCATCACCAGGGCCCGGGGAGGGGGCGGGGAGCAGGACAAAAGTAAGCACGAGATTACCTATAAGAACGGACCCAGGACACAGGTCCTGCCAGGAAGCACAGTGTCACAGAGCATAGGGCTGGGCACAGGTACACCTAACCTATAGCTTAGCATGGGCCAGGACTGAGTGCCCAAGCCAGGGCTTACATGGTACTCCCAGGAATGGATGGAAGGTTCATGGGTGGGGAACCCAGGTAAGGCTGGTAATGTCAGTTAAGGCCAGTTAATGCACTCAGGGCCATAACACTTAGATAAAGGTAAATTGTCATTTGGGAATCCACATAACTTATTCCACAGGGGGTCTGTTTACATGTGAGTGACATCTCTATCTATCATGCACTAAACTTCAAAATGAAACAGGAAAGGAAGGGATTTTGAAAAATATAAAGTGGAGGTTGGTAAAGCCAGCAGTAATAAATACATTCTCTGAAAAGTAACTAAAGATGGAGAATGCATTGCTTCTGCAAAATAACACATCCTCTATTTTCAACCCACAAAATAAATTTACATAGTGGTATACATTTCAGACTATGGTTTGTGAAATCTAATTTTAAAATCTATGAAAAAGTCTATGCCATCTATAAGGACAGCTTTGTAATGCAGCAAATCTTTCTAATGATGAACGAGTCTCTAGGATTGAGCAGAGTACTTATTTATATGCCTCATTTTAAGCCACTGAAATTGATGAGTGTGCTTAGCGTATTCTGTTGACTTCAGTTATTTTGAATACTGTTAGGAATATGGGATACATTTCCGAGTCATATAAGCTGTCACAAAGAGGTTATACTGATTTACCCAAAGTATTACATGAGTTCCAAAAAATAACAATTTCATTGCAAACTAATGTCTCACTGTAGTTACCAGGGTTTAAATGGATAGTACATTGACTTATTTCTGCCTCTTTCACTGACCAAGTACTAATGTAAGCGTATACATGAAATTAAACATTTCATTGAATCGAAGCCTGGAAAGTTCCCTTGGCTTCAGCATGAATAATTTGGATCTTGTTGTGAATGAAATTTGCTTTGCAAAAGGAAGTTTTAAAAGCCTTATTACACAGATTAAGGGAAACAGGATTCCCTTCCTTTTGTCTCCCTTTACCCTTCTGTTTGGTTGTTTTTGTTGTTGTTTTCTTGTTTCTTTATTTGTTTGTTTGTTTAAATAAAATATTGTTTTTTTGCTTTTTCAGATCTTCAGCCTATTCTCAGTAAAATATACCATCTAACTTGTGGAGGTAAAAGCATGGAAGCTCTATATATCCAAACTTTATGGTATCCAGACTTGATTATGGCCGTATTATCACACCATATTTGCTTTCGTTGGTAAATAATTCCTTTGAGCGGCATGTATCAGCAGACCCTTCAAAGGCATTTTCTCTGCCAAAACAAGGTTGCAGTCCTGCTCCCTGCTGTAAGAGGGTCAGCACCTGATCTCAGAGAAGTCAATGTCTGCATTTACTTTGACTTCAGAAAGGCTTGAATGAAACTCCACTGTTCCATATTTTACAAAACCAGAGACCAACACTGAGAACAGCTATACTTATGTTAAAATCACTGAGCATGTTTCTCTGAGTTTATTGACATTTCCAAATCAAATTAATTATGTAAATGAAAAGGCTCTTTGATAGTGGAGACATATGTATTTATTTAAAGAGAAAGCTGAATTAAAACTGTAATGTCAGTTCAGTGGGTGAAATGGAGTTATTTTTATTCGAGAAAAATACAATTCACAATGGGAAGAATATGGAAAGATAGCATTTGAGAATTAACTTACAAATGCTTAGAAATAAAAATCTGTTGTTCACATACCAATTCAAAGGTTTTTGCATATCTCTTAGGTTTGCAAAATACGCAATGACACTGGTGGGAGCTGTTCATCCTGAGTGACATGACTATAGAACATCTGGGCTAGTAAGGGTGATTCCTACTGCAGCTAATGAGAACATTTTCTCATATTGACAAGACTCCAAATTGGTCATAAGTTAATCATTGTGGCCATATACAAATTTACATTCTGTGCCTTGCCACATCCTAAATATATGCATGTATGATCAAATGTCTCTGGAAACAAAAATGCAGGAGGCTGGTTTGTGCTGGAGCCTGTCCCCTGTGTAGAGTCAGGCCATGCACAGTGGTGGCTTTCAGCACAAAATACTTGGGAGTGCTCCTGGACCTGATGTTTGCATATTGGAATTGTAAAATAGCATCACTCTAACAGCTGCATGATTAAAATACCAATTTCATTGCGTATGTGGAGGGTGCCATTTCAAAGGGTTTGACAAGCCACTCCAATTACAAAAACAAAACAAAACAAAACAAAACAAAATCCTTTCTATACATTTGTCACCAGTAAGTATCATTTTCATGATCAAGGTTTTACATGCTACTTCCTGGTGCCAACACACAGACTGAAATAAATGCATTGCTATAGCAGTAAGCTTTACTTCATTGTCACCTTTTGCAAAGCATTGTTGAAGAAAATAGGACACTACATTCATTTCAATGAGTTGCAGTATACATGTTAGGTGGTGACTACCAGTTTCTAAAGTTTTCAGGAAGTCAGTTTTCATGTAGATTGTATTGTGTGATATATGGCTACCCTACTTAGGTATTTGTTTGTCTAAAAGAAATTTAGAAACATTATTTTGTTGATGTTGTTTTAAATCCTATATTCTTCTGACATAAAAATGAACAAACAAAAAGATTGCAAGTCCTTGCAGCTTGAGGTCTGCCAGTATATGCATTTCATCATAATACTTTACACTAAAACACACTCCCTAAAGCATTTGTAAATTTATGTTTCAGCAGAACAGATGACAAAGAATCTTGACTGTTAACCAACCAGCAGAGGAATAAACAGAATAAGGAAAGTCTTGTTGTTAAATACAACTGGGTATGGTTGTAGACCGAGACTGGGCTGCGGGAAATGTTTTAAGGTGTAAACAAGGTTTCACCATATTGAGACAGGTGAGGGCTGCAGGTTTTAAGGCAATAAGTCTAATGAACTTCCCTTATGAGAAAAAGATCAAAAAAGAATAGAGTACAGTGATGGCCATTACCAGGTCCCATCATCAGGGCACAGACTTTTCTTTACATTTATGATGTTCTGGAATAGATCAGGAGCTGTTTTGTGACTTCTAAGCAGTCAGGTCCTAACCAGCAATATGATAAACATTTCATAAAAGCAATTGGGATCCTCTATCTTGGTGCAGAGTTATGAAGATGTGGGATTGCAGTTCATGATGATGTGGGTCACAAATCACCCACGTATTGTACCAGTCTCATCACCATCAGTATCACAGAAATAGTGAATATATAAACAACGTGGACAGATGACAGTGGCTGACAGCTTTGTGACAGGCAAGACTGATGCAGCAAAGCCACTGGTAAGGGCTACTAACTTCTCCCTATCTTCATTGCTGCCTCCTCCTGCCAGTGCTGCAGACATGACAGAGCATAAACAAGAGGGATCTGAATACCTGTCCTCTGAGAGCTAGGAAAAACAAACAAACAAACAAACAAACAAATAGATAAATATATAGCCATTTTAATTAAATTATGTGCAATGAACAGTTCCCTGAGAAAAGACATTAGGTGGGTCCTGAGGACACTCACAGGCCATAATTCACCTGCCCAGGACCCCACATCATCTCTGGGGCCATCAGCCCTTGCACCAGCAGGCTACAGCAGGGCTGGGCTCCAGCTCCACACAGCCCTGCCCTTCCTGGCTATGGCTCCAGCCCAGACAGGCTCACCTACAGACCCATGGCCTGACCCAGTCTCATCCCCAGGGAGGTGCCCAGTGCTGGGACTGGGGCTGCACCAGTTCCCCCAGCTGTTTTGCTCCTTGTGGGGTGATGGGAAAGGCCCTGCCTGCTAGGACCTGCTCTGAGCCCCCCGTGTGGGGAGCCCTGGTGGTCCCAGACCACATAGAGTGCCCTGATAATTTGCTACTGTTTTAATGACAAATCTCAGTAAATAAGTAGGTAAAGAAAACTGATGATAGCTGTCATATAGTGTGCAAATTATGTGAGGTAGCAAAAAAGTTTTATATGTAAGTCTCGTACCCAAAGAAAATAAGATAGGAAAGAAATACCTGTAAGACTTTGTCCAGTAGTTCTTCTATTCTCTTTGAATGAAGACAATAAAACAGTGGTAGTTAGATACCCAGAAATGGAAAACTCCTGCTATTATGCAGATCAGAGGACTTTGACTAGTATGCTTTTTCACAAAGGGAACAGTTTGTGTTTTCATGTGAATCACATTACTCAAATCTTCTACACAAGTTGAGCTGTTGTGCTTTTTCCTCCAGTTGTGGAAATGCTGGCCTCCTTTTACCTCCTATGAAGTATTGTGATTCAATTGTTTTTCTTATGGGTGAGAATTATTTTTATCCGTTACAACAAGCATACAGCATTACATGGTCTCTTCAATCACTTCACAAATTTATGTGGAGTAACAGCAACTCCACACTATCACAAACATCAAGGAAATGCTGCTACATTTTATATCTTGACACCAAAGTTTGAAAAATGAGAAACAAAGCAAAATGAACAAATGACAACAAAAAGCCCTGTCATACAAGACAACCCAAATACATCCTGATGTACAAATAAGAAACACATTGTTCAACAGAAGTGATTAATGTGGTGATATTCTCTGTGGGTGGGTATTAGAAACAGAAGTATTAAAAATCCTTTTCTTTTTGTTTTTTTCTTTTTTTTTCTCCTTGCTTTAATGTTCCCTGTGACTTTTTAGAATCCCTCCTTTTTCAGTGCTTACAAAGAGAATCCATAAAAACGGGTTACTAAAGCCCTAAGATTTATTGAGAGTTTTTGTTGTTGGTGGTGATGTTTTCTGTATATGTGTGTATATATATATATATATATAATGATCTGACATTTCTGATAGCCATCTGAATAGACTTTAGTTAATTTAATTTCTATTATCAATAAACTATGAGGGTCATACAGAGGGTGTAAAGACCTAATTTAATTAATTTCGTTTTTGTGTTTGAAAGCTGCTTGCATTTTAACATGCAAATAGAAAATTATTGCATTATTAACTTGAAATCTGTTTTTCTTCACAAATTCATATCTACCATAATTATTTTCTGAGAGTTTTTGATGTTTAGGCATAAATTCTCAGTCTTTTCATCTAGTATAATTTAAATTAACTTCTCTTTTTCTGTTCTGTTTTGTTTTGTTTTTCCCAGCTATATTTTTTCTCCTTATTTTCTTTTCTGTCTGCTTTATTCTTTCTAGTTTGGCCTGATATAGAACCCACTGAGTATAGAATGTTTTCCCAATTTATTTGACTCTGGTTCATGACCCTTTTTCCTCCAACCTCTTCACTCTTTCCTGATCTCAAGGTCCAAATCTTTCTTTTCTCCTTTAGCTGATAATCTTCCTCTTTCCCAATATCTCTGTGATCTTCACGTTCCTTTTTTCATCTGCCTGATTTCATTACCTTCTACCTGATCTTCCAAACATGTCACCACCATCTCTTACTGCTTCAAAGATACTTGAAACACTCTCTCTCCTCTTCTGTGCTTGCTGTTCCTTTCTTGCTGATCTTCTTATATCTATCGTTCAGCTTCAAATGCATTAGTGTAAAATTCTGCCATTTATATAAATGTCTTGCCTAGGATTTTTGTCTGGAGTCTCTTCAGTTGGATTTTTAACTTCTGGTTCCAATACTGAGTTGTGTGACACTGGGTAGGTCAATTCAGCTCTCTGTGCCTCTGTGCATTTTCTTCTCACTTCTGGGAATAACAAATTCTCTGTCTTTCATATGTCTTCTGTGTGAATAAGCAGAATTATAACACAGTTAAACACTATGATAATGGGGTTATGTAGGAGTCTTAGACGGATAAGAAGCTTGTGGTGGTGTACACATTTTGTATGCTCTCAAAAAAGAAAAGTGGGGCAAATTTACTGTTTAGCATATTCACAGAGCATAGGATTGGAAAATACTGCCGTATTTCAGCAAGTACAAATGATTGATGTCCATTCTTCTTCACCTTATCCAGTGCATTAATAATACTAAATATTTATTTCTAGTGTTGAAAGAACCTTATCACAATCTTTAATTATTCAAAAAATGCTAGAGGTAATGATGAATCTACAAAAAGACTTCAACTACAGCTTTTTCTCTCTTCTGGATTCCAGGGGAATAACAGATTTAAATTCCTCATAGTCTGAGAAACATGATCACTTTTACTTTTGTTTTCCAAATCCTGAGACAAATAAATTAAATTATGCCTGTATATCATCTTTGTTTTTGTTCAGCATTCTTTTCATAATTACAAGAAAGGAAATGTTTGGAAAAGTTTGAAACTTTATTCTGAAACTATGATGTTCCAACCCCAAAAATATCAGTTTCATTTTGTGAATAGCAATTCGTACTTTGATATGTTTAAGATTTTTTTTTCTCTTCTCCAATGTAGTTCTGTTGTTTTCCCTCTTATTTCATCAAATGGCATTGCAAAAATATTTTCTGTTTACAACTGATTTTAATTTTCCTTTCAAAAATATATTTTGAATGTTTTTATAAGATGGAACAAAAGAAGGAGGAAAAAGAAAGTGTTAATTCAAAAAACACTTCCTCAATAATTATTATTTTATACCTTAATGTAACCCATTGAGGTTTTTATGTTTGTTTTTTAGTGTTTCAATTGTTTAGAAAAACTGAAAAAAAAAATGGTTATTTATCTGAGAGCCACTTTCCCTCAGAGAAAATTCTCATTTTTGCTCTTCATAGTGCATAGTAGGTTTGATGTTTGATAAAAAGGTATTTTCAGCCACCTAGGAGGAAAATGTAAACCATCAAGACATACTCAACTTGTAGGTTGTTAAACCTTGGGGAGGCACAGTATAACATTGTCTGCCAGAGTGTTCCTTAGCTACAGATAGAAGAACTGAATTGTTAGCTGTGTCCGTATACATTCAGGAAGCCAATTTACTACAGTAAAAGGGGAATTAATACCAAAGTATTGATTGAATGTTAATATATATTTAAAATGTATATGTATTTCACCTGTCCGCTTGAGTAGAAGAAATTTGTCAGGAAAAGAATTCTAAATAAAATTGCCTTTTTCCTGAAATACTAGTATAAATAAATGTACTTCGGAGCCTCCAGTATGCTAGTATTCAATGTTTAACAAAAAATATATTTTTATATAATAGAACACCACAAGATGATTCTTTAGCTTCTGATACACACAGAATAAATTATACAAATATGCTAACATGTCAAATCAAAGAGAATTCCTTTAGGCAGAAGCTCTTTGTTCTGAAAGCTAAAGGAAGATGAAAAAATGAATAATAATTGTGAGATGTAGGTCACAATTCTTCTCCTCTCATTTTGGTAGCAAAAGGCTGTAAGTTAAGTTTCAAGCGTATCTGTATCTATACCATAGTGAAGTACATATTACAAGATTTCTTTATATAATCCCTTTTATACAGTTTAATTGTTTCAATATGAAATAAACCTTTAGATTTATCACAGAATTTGAAAAAACTTTATAACTGAACTCTTTCTCTACTTTTTGAGGGGAGGGGGGGGATGTTGGAGGAGGGGGGGAAGAGTGGAATAGCTTTGCCAAGGAATTTTAAGCTTCAGCAGTTGGCTCATAATTTGAGCAAAAAGATCATGGAAATAATATATTCTTTCAATATATTAATAAAAGGTGATTTCAAAATATGATCCCAACATTGACATTTGACTCAGTCCATGGATACTTTCCTTCCCAACCAGATGTGGATGATTGTACATTATTCTCTCTCCTGAAGCTAGAGACCATGTTAATTGTGGCTATGTATTGGATTGATGAAGAATAGACATCCTGTTCTCCTCCAGTAGAGCTACACCCAAGGTAACACAATCCACATTTCATGTTTATCTTTCATTTGTGGTTTGTCCATTTGGAAGATGTGAATGAATCATTAAGGAAGGAATTAGTACAACGGCACAAAAGTATTTGATGCAGAGTCATGGTTTCTCATTGACACAGTCTCATATCTACTGAGTTTGGAGTGAATGTGGGAGAAGGTAACACTGTCCTGCGCAGGTGTCATATTGTGGGTGTTTCCAACAGGAAATTTCCCCTCCAGAGTCTAAGCAGTTCACTGATCTTCATGTTCTTAAGGGGAGCTAATCAGACTCACAAAGAGAATGGAACTGATCTTTTGTAAACAGTTAGTGTGGAAAGATAACACATAGTGAAAATGAGGTCTGAAAACATTGAAGAGAAAGACTGGAGTAATTCAAAGCCTCATTGGAGCTGTTTTTTTGTTGGTGGTGTTTTTATGTTTTGTTTTGTTTTTTTGGTTTGGTTTGGTTCTTTTTTTTTTTTTTCTTTTTCCTAAATATGGAGGAAATCAGGACAGCTTTCTGCATTATATCAGTCAGCAATGGATATCCTTAAGTGGAAGTTAGTCAGAAGGCAACTCTATAATTGTGGGTTCTATTGCACTGTTGTGTTCTTTTTCTTTTTTTTTTTCCCACTTAATTCAAGCAGCGAGTAAGTTTGAAATTGTATTTGATAAAATGAAGTGCAGTCACACTACATAAGTACAACAACTAAGAGGTATGTTTTTGATCAAAGATCCTGAAAAGAATAATTAAGTCTGTAGGCACATGATGTCTGTATTTCTAGCTTTGCAAGGAAATTAAGGGAGAACTCTCAGTATTAGATGGGATTTTCTTTAAGGATGTCAATTCTGTAGTTCTTCATAAACCCATATTAATAAGAAGGACATATGAAGGTCATTTAAAAAACAATAAGAGAGCGAGAAATATTTTATATTGGTTTTAAATGTAAGAAAACATTGAGAAAGCTATTAAGACATTGTTTACTTCAAAAGTACAAGCTAAGTCAAATGGATGGTTTTTATTCAGCTGACATGGAAAATTTAGGCTCTCATACTGACGTGTTTAAGACAATTTGGGAAAAGGGACTTTGTTCTTGTATTTTCATTTTTACTTCTTCTAAGACTGATTTCTGGAACATGTAGGTTACTGAGTTATTGGTTTTAGATATCATTTGCTAAACATGATATACCTAATATAATAATTAACACATAACGATGGAAATTCACTTAGTCAGGATTACTTTAAATAGTTGCCAGGGAAATAAAGTTTTTTACATGTAATCTTCCAAATATCTAGTTAAAAATCAAACTAATCAAACCGATATCTAGTTAAAAATAAAGTACTACAAGTAAAGTGCACAGAAGTATGTTCTGTGAAAATGCAGAATGTTTTTGGTTAAGCCTAGTTATCATTTGTGAACATTTTGTTAAGTAGGAAAAAAAAAAAAAAAAAAGGGTCTGCAAAAGAATTTTTGTAGAGCAAAAGACTAATGCCAGGTATTGTAGACCTCCAAAAGCATTGAAAAGATAGATAAAACAAAATAACCAAATAATAGGGATCTACTGATCATGGGTGCTTCCAAGTAAAATGGTGTATATTTGTGAAAGGGAAAAAAAATAATAATAAATTTATACTCTGCTTGTTATAGGAAGTAGTCTTACAGTTATTTGATGTCATTTGCTACACAAAAAAGCAGAATGCTGGAAGAAAGGAAATCAACTTTAACTGATGCCTCTATTTTTCTTCAGACGGGTCTAACAAAACAATAGAGCTATAATGTATAATCAGAAAAAAGTGGAATCATTTTCACACAATAGTAGAGACAATGCTCAAGCAGAGACTTAAAAGTATTCAGTCAGTTTTGTGGGAAAATTTAAATAGCAAAGGCACCCTTAGTGATCATAGTTAAACATTGCCTCAAAGCATCTGGAACTACACTCTTCTTGTTATGTGTAGTTTGGACAAGTACCCAGTATAAATCAAAGGTCCTGTAAACATCTTAAACAACAACAACAAAAAGTACTAGTGGTAGACTTGCTGACGTGAATGGAAGGTAACAAATCTACAAGCTTATCTCCTTAAAAATATTTCTTCTACCAGATGTTTTGGGTTAGTTTTACTTTACCGGGAAACAGGTGTGTTTGATATATAATGAAAACTGGTAGTCAAGTACCTCCCCACCTCCTCCCAGGAATAAAATATGCTGAGCAAATTAATAACACTTTTTGAAACACCGAATATATATGCATTAAATTCTGGTTATATGTAAAGACAACATGTTTTGAACACCAAAGCACATATATATATATATATATATATATATAATTTAAACAAAATGCTTGTAAAATGCAAACCCAATAGCTAGCACTTATTTCTTCTTATTTTTTGCTACTAAATTTTTAAAAGGCGCATAGGAAAATATAAATGAGAAGGTAAAATTACACTGTCTCTCTTTGTTTTCATTATTTGTTAAAGGACAATCTACTCTCCCTATAGAATAATTACTTTTTTTTTTTTTTTTTTTTCACGTTTTTATTTTGTTTCACTATATAGGTTAACACTTACCAGCTCCAATAATTGGAAAAAATAGATTCTGTGTCAAAGGAAACTCACATTGCATTTCAGTAGCAAAGATATGCTTTCCAAAGCAGAGACTTATCTTAAAAAAGTTTGGGCCACTTGGGAGAAGTGGAGAAGGAGGTGCTAAAAAAATCCAGAGACTGACAGTCCAATGTTGCAGTGCTAATTTCTCATTTTTCTTCATAGAGTTATTGCTGGGTTCTTCCAGCAATAGGGGAGCTGGCTCTAATTTCATTGTTCCCTGCAATGCTTCAATAATGGAAATTCAATATGGATTAGAATTGTAGCTAAAAGAAAGTGAGAAAGAGATCTAGGTTAATGTAAAGTTAAGTCTTAAAATGCTCAATAAACAGTGAAATTTTGGACAATCTTCATCTTTATAATTCTTCAATCAGATGCATATAGGCAGGTATAATTTCAGTATCAGTAAACTAAAATATCAATCAAAGGAAAAATTAAATATGTAGACAGGATAAATAATAAGTGAGATTATTCTGTTTGTAAATTGAAATATACATATAAGGCTTGTCTGGACAGAAGTCTAAGATATTTTGGTTTGTGTATGTCCCTAGATTAGTTTCTTTCTCTTCCTGATCTCTCTTTCTCTTTTTCTCTCTCATATACACACACAGATGCAAACTTTGAAAAAAGAAGGATGAGCTGCTTTGTTCTCTATCAGACCATAGTTTGCAGTGTTCTTACAAAAGGTGATATGTGCTCTGAATATAAGTCCTAACAACTACACCGAAGAGTTTGGGTTCTCACACTTTTTATTTATTTATTTTATAGATACAGCCAATAGCAAAAACACTTAAAAATATTCTCATTATGTCTGTGTATTGTGTATGATACTTGAGTTGAAAATGTGTTACTAGAAGAATCAGGCAATTATATCAGCAAGACAGAATACATCTTAATTATTTCTCAGTCTTAATTTAAGTGCAAAATGGATGAAATAGGCAGCCATATACAGATGGTTGTAAATATACGCTATATACAGATTTAGCAACATGAAGGTCAGTAGAGAGGAAAAAGCCAAACAGCATCCATGAACAAATATATAGGTCTCCTGAGTCTCCCTTCTACACACTTGTTATTGGACATACACTGCCTTTCACAGCAATTGTTTTAGGCTAAGACAATGTTAACATTTTTGGTCTTCATATGTGCAACATGCATGGCAGAATACCAACCAGAGACTATCCTAATGAGACTCAATACACAATGTTGAAGGTCTAACAATATTTGTACACAAGTTGGTGAATAACACAGTCTCAGAGGACTTTCTGAATGTTTCCTCTTCCTTAAAATATCTTATATTGAAAAGGTATAGCAAATTAGATTTGATAGTGAACACACAGCTTGCAGCAGTTTAGCTAAATCCTTCTAAAATAGCTTGCTGACAAAACCTGAAATTGTGTCAGTTTTCATACTGTAAGCTTTGTTTATTGTGTTATTTAGTCATTTAATTTGAGCCATAAGTAGCCTTTTCTCTTTGAGGAAAATTCAATGCATGAACCTCTTCATAATTTATTAGTTAACTGCTGCTTACTACATTTCACTGTGACATGGAATGCAATAATGTAGGAGGAGTATTCCTGAATAATACATTTATTATAACTGTAACACTAGGAAAGTGAGATGTTGCCAGACTGAAACAGGCAGCCATATCTTATATGTGATGAATTTTCTGGGACACACATTTTTAGGAAAAATTGGGGCACTGGAGAACTGATGAATTTAAAGCTAGAATGATAAGTAATGAAAAAGTGAAAGAAAATAATAAAAAAAAAAACAGACAAACAAGAAAACACAGAGAAAGCCCACTGAGTCATGTACTATTATTTAGCACACAGAATTATGTAACACAGAAAAGACCCTTTACCTTTTATCTAGAGAGATGAAATTTTCAGTCCAGCACATTTCTCATTGTATTTACAGCCCAGTAATAGCACGGACATGGGCGGAGTCCCAAAGATCTTTGCTGTCCAACAGTTGTGCATCACTCACACATCTTGCAAGGTATGCTGGCAGAACAACTCCTCCACCCACCAGTCCAGGGGCTTCCTCCCAGGGCCACACCATTTACTTCCAAACTCTGTGCCAGGACTTTTGTTTCAGAAATGAAGGGTATGTGAGGGTGAAGGAACCAGCATGGGCTAAGGCTTTCACCTGACATAGGGTCTGAATATGATCAGGATGTGTAGCCAGATGAAGAAACTAAGAAGTGCTCAGGATCCAAGAGGACAAACATAACCAATGATTTACTTAAGGTATTATAGTAAACCCCAAAGAGCAGATCTTTTAGTAAATTACCCTTTTTTTACAGACTACATAATTTTTTCAGCATGACTGCTACACATTTCTCATAGGTCACTGTAGGTCTCTCTGTAGGTCTCATAGCTTACTGTACCCAACAGAGGCTGCTTAACTTCCAAGACCAGCTGGGATATTGCTTTCCAATGAAAAAGGGAGATTGGGATATTGCTTTCCAATGAAAAAGGGAGATTAAGAATCTACGAGTTTCCTGTAAAGATGCTGGAAAATATAACTGAATTATATTGTCTGCAGCTGGACTGCAGCTGGGTTGCCTGCAGGCATCTTTAGGGAAGACTTCATGACCTTGATCTATTCCCTTACAGACTGATGTTCAACGCACCTTAGTTAGCTCTGACCAGTTTTACTATGTTTTCAACAGGAGATTCCCAACATTCATCAGGTGACTTAAGATAGATATCTGAAGTGATTCTAAGGTTGATATCATATGAACATTTTATGTACATAAGGGTGCTGAATCTGCAGAACTGAAGAAAATATTATTCCAAGTGGAAAAAAAAAAAAAAGTGAAAATGAAAAGCAACCCTTAAATTTCCATCTTCATCACCAAAAGAATGTATCATTTCTATAGTCATGTTACAATTTGAGTAGGTCCATAACTGAAATAGATTTCAGGTAGGAAAATATTTCTGTTTGTTTACATTGATTGCTTCATAAGAGCTGATTAGTAGTTTTAAGCGTAGTGCTTACTTATTTAAATGTCCATTAAGCAACAGTAATATTTCTCTTGACACATATAGATGATAATTACAAAATAAAGTTTGCTTACTTTAGGTAATTGTGACCATATTGCAGCAGCCCTAAATGGAAGCTTTCTCCAAATCATAAGGTAAAATAGGGATATTGGTAACTTACAGCCTCCTTCAGACATACTTGTGCTGCAAAAATTTTGCTGTTCCACATTAAACAGACAAAGAACTTACAAGGAATTGAACTAAGCCTGCCAGTTCTTTTACTTGTGACAATATATAAAAGGTTTGAACAATAATCTACTGACCACGATAATTACACACCTGAGAGACAACCTTCTCATTACTGTCATGTGCATAGTCATGAGATGGCTAGAAATCTTAGATGTACACATTCAGTAAGTTGTACATGTTTCAGCACACATCCTATGTCTTTTATTGACAGAACCTTTAAAGCAGATAATAACTTGACATCTTACATGCTCTTGGTTTGAGGGTCAGTGAACCACTGTTTTAATAAGCAGCAATTTTTTGAACTTATTCTTCTTCAGTGTATTCCATTTTGCTCTTTAAAAATTCCACTTTGTGATACATAAATGCATTTCCCTAGTCATCTTTCCCACTAAAGAGTCATTGCTGAATAACAGATATTACCTCCTTTTTTTTTCCAGCTTGTGTTAACCTTTCCCTAACTAGTTATTATCCCCCCTCAATTAAAGATCAAATCTGTTCTCTATTTTTAAAATCTTTAAACCATAATAGGTTAGGAATTCAGCAAGATTGATTATCATCAAATCAAGACTTGGCTATATAAAATGAATTTGCTGGTTTTGTTTTACCATTTGCATAGATTCTTTTTTTCTACCCTGTTAGCTATGTACCAGATGGAACACAAGTAATGTGTATGTTCTATAAATTGTTAAAATACAAGGTACTATTGTTTAGAAGATCAAATATTTCAGATACCAACACAATATGAAAAAGAACTATTTCAAACTTTAATGTAGCAGACCATTTTCTAGCAAAGAATGTATAACAGCATCTTATCTGTAGCTTGATCCTTCTCAAACCCTTTTTTAGCAGTTCAGCTCAGTGAGGCAAAGCTTAAAAAATCAAACCAAGACAAACCAAATGAAACAACATAACATAACATAACATAACATAACCACCAGCACACATGTGTAATGGAAGGAAGAAATTATTTTAGAACTCATGAAGAAAAACTTAAGGAAAAGTGCTACAGTGTGAATTAAGGGAAAGCTCTCCATGGGCTTCTGCAAAACAGTAGAAAGGCACCAGTTATGTAGCTCTTCTTCCAATTCTTTCCATTTAGTATGAACAGCAGCCTGTCTTGTGGACATCATTAATAAGAGAACAAAAAGATGCCTTTTATGACAGTTTAGCTACTGTCATCTCTTATAATAAATCTAAACCAACCAATAACAATAATTATAGGTTCACCATGTCAGAGTTGCACGGGTGGTAATACAAAATTCTTAACAGGACATTATTACAATATACTAATCAGTTGTACCTGGACAGGAAGCAAAAGTGATCACAGAATCACAGAATTATTTAGGTTGGAAGGTCACCTCCAAGGTCACCTAGTCCAACCTATGACCTAACACTAACAAGTCCTCCACTAAACCCTATCACTAAGCTCTACATCTAAATGTCTTTTAAATACCCCTAGGGGTGGTGACTCAACCACTTCCCTGGGCAGTGCATTCCAATGCCTAACAATTCTTTCAGTAAAGAAGTTTTTCCTAATATCCAACCTAAACCTCCCCTGGTGCAAAAATGTGTGTATCTTAAATTCCCCATGTTGGGAAGTCTGACACAAGTCAGTAATTTGAAAATGGAAAAAGACACTTATATCTTGTAAATATCCCTATTCTTAGGGAAAACAAAAAAAAAAAAAGACAAAACAATGACTGTTTTGAAGAAACTTGTAAATTTATTGTAAAAATGTTTCTTTAGGAGAATTTGAAATCAATCCAATACTGACATGTTCTACGATACAGGATTTGTATTGCTAATAAAACACTTATTGATGAATAATATTAGCACTATCCACAGACCATTTGACATATCACATTCTAATTCTCTTAAAATCCGTTGTGTCAAAGAGATCACAATGCAATCTTACTTACCATGTTCTGGCTTAATAATAGTGTTTCCAACAAGATCGATTCCATACTATGTAATAGAAAATTATCATTAAGTCATGAGAAATAGTTGTGTTGCTGCAGCCTGGCCATGGGCAATTACAGTTCAGAAGGAAGACAGGAAGCATATTCAAGGTTCTGTGAACCTTCTGTGGAGTTTGTTTTAGTATCAAAGTCTTAATAGAGCATGACCTTGAGTGGAGAGAAAGGCAATTTGACAGAGACTTATGGAATAATGGCTTGCTCAGCATTACTTTGAAAAGATCCACCCATGGAGGTCACACTGTGCTTGAAAGCTGCAGAGTGACTTGAGCAATAATGTCCTTATATTCCAATCTGAATAATGGAAATATCATTTAGCTTGATGCTATTTTTTGCCACTTAAATTTTCATGTTATTCAAGACTATAATCTACATTTTGTGTGAATTCTGCAGTTTCACAAGGAATATTCACTAATTTTCTGTTCAGGGTTTTATGTCTTTATGTGGATAAACACTGATCTCCAAAGGCACACATGATAGGTTAGGGATAGATTTCCAGGGCTAAATTTTAAAAAGATGAGGGAAGAGTCAGTAATTTATAAATAAATAAAGCATAAATTTAAAAAGTGCAGTAAGACTTGATTAGCCATTGAGAAGATACTTTAAAGACTTGAGAAGGACCTTCCTTCACTGTCATAAAATTTTGTTTTTAGATACTGTAAGCTGCAATTTGAGAAATTTATGAGCTTCTCCAATAACAAGATTTACTGGAGTGTCATTTCCTATAAATCCTATAAAGCATATTTGTCACAAGCTGCTATACTCTTTCAAATCACCCTTAAAATATATACTTCATCAATTATTAGTCTGCACTGTACTAGCCTTCAGAATTTTAAACAGCTGTCCCCTACATGCTGTCTGTGTTCAGCTGGAGAACTGCTAAATTTGCTAAAAAGATAAATATCTTTCATAGAATTCAACATAATACTAATATACCACTATTTAACCCTATTCTATATCCACTTCCTTAAATATTACAAAAGTCTGACTCTTCTCTTTGCAAGTTCTAAATGCTGAAATGATTTTTGCTGAATAACATTAATACTTTTGTTACAAACAATATAAACAACTGACAAAACTAGCTTTTGAGAAATCCCAGTCATTTGCAACATGGTATGGGCTATCATAATATTGACATGAGAAAGTGCTAAGTTCAACGTTTATGTAAATCTATATTTCATATTCTGCTGTACAATCAACACCATGTTTAGCCTATCCAGCTGCTTTCTATGATGGATTATACTTTCTGTTTATATAATAAACCCTTTTTCTAACCTGTCCAACCCTACTAGTTTGCCATGAAATATCAGTATTTTTAATAATGAGAAAGCTTCCCATTTCTAAGGAATAACTATTTTAACAGTTCTTGCTTGCGTTGGGATGATGTTCTCTTTAAATTAAAGTCCCTGCATGTTTATTAGTCCATAAATCCATGACACCTATTGTGGAGACATATTCTGAAATGCTTATTCCATGCCCCCGTACATGTATATTTTTCCAGTAACAAGTATTGCTGTTTTTCTTTATTGTATGACAGCATTTTCTCTTGAATGTCAGGGAGCATTAAGCTTCTGAGAACAGCAAATTACACATAATTTACACATAAATAAAAGACTATCAGGAAGGTTTGAAATTAACTTGGGCTGTCATTTTGTTGCAATCAAGAAGCCTTGTGCACCCATGTCAGGAGTTCTGTGTGCAGTTCTGGTTTTAATGTTAAAAAGGGTGTAGTAGAAAATTCATAGAGAATTTCCATTTAGATTATTAAGGGAGTGAAAAAGCTTTGTTTCATAGGGATCCCAAAATGTTGGAATAAATATGTGTGAAGCTTTTAAAACTTGAGAAAAAAGGGATTAAAATAAAAAAAAATAAATAAAAATGCACCAAATCCTGTTAATGTAGATACAGAAAACACTTGATAAAACCTGTAAGAATTAGTGTTAAAGCAGGTAACAGGATTTCTTTACAGATTAGGTAGTGAACTTCAGGAACTTGCTGATGCACGTTAGTTGTTATTGCAGATACTGTAACAGCAGACTGAAAAAGGATTTGGCTTCACAGGCATAAAAATGAAAGAATAGGCTGGTCTTTACCCACTAACACCTCTAATGTAATAATTGTGGAAAAAGAATGAATCAAAAAAGGTGGCAAAATTTTAGTATTTCCCCTAACAGACATGCCACTGCTGAGGCATAACATGGGATTAAACATCACTGATCTCAGCAGCAGCACATTTATTATGTTCTCATCATAACTTTTATTGTGATGAAAAAGATGTGAATTAGAATAGAAAGTTTAGGGCTTTTCATTTCTGATCTGTTGTAAATTGACCTAAAGTAGTCTTGATTGAATTCACCAACTGATAAAAAAGTAAATGATTCATCATTTTAACTCTGTTCCTTCTTTGAGGCTATTTCAAAATCTTTTAAAAACCTTTTTATTTTTAATTTTAAATAAAATCTTTATAAGCACAGCCAAGAGAGAACAGAACCTAGATATGCTATTTTAAGAAGGATAACTATGTTTCTAAGAAATATAACTTTTACAAGATGTCTTGTTTACACATTTTAGATTTAAAACTAGGGTTTTTTTGGATGGTTGGTTGGTTTTTAATCTTTTAGATCTTCTGAAGAATTTGGTAAAAGGATTGAATTCCTTAATAAGATTTTTTTTTTTAACATTAAACTTTAAGATCAATGAATAAACATTTTCCTCCTTCATGATGTCTGTAAACACTGTACCATAACATTGAGTCCCACTTGGTCAAGGCTTTCCATTCTTTATGCCAATGTAAACAATGTAAAAGGCTGCCTTGTGCACTGCACTTCACTCAACACAAACAATTCTATTGTTTTTACTGTCCACACAGTGATCTAACCTGAAAGGTACTTTGTTTAGCTTCAAAAAGTTTTGAAAACTTTGTTGAAGACTATTCACATATCTTCTGGAAGTAAGGCTACTTGAAACGTGGATAATGGACTTTCAGTTTAGAGAGTATCCTGCAAACCAACTCTCAAGTATGTACTATGCCTGCAGCTTGGTTGTGCAGAGAACTTAATGTATACTGTGTATAAAGCTAGTCCAGCTACAGCTATGTGTATCTACAGGGACATCCTGCAGGGACATTCTGATTTGACAAAAAACAAAACAAAACAAAACAAAACAAAAAAACCAAAAAAAACACTACTTGTTACATGTCCCTTTTTATGGAAACCAAAGCATGAAGAAGAGTGAAAGGAAGTGATGTTTTGTGAAGTTAAGCATGAGGAGTGCATCTCAGGATATCTTCCAGTACCCTTATTTGAATGTAGGTGATGTTTGTGAAGGTTGAACCTGGGATTACTATCAATGTGATTTAAAATTTACTGTGTGCACTGAGGTTAATGCATAAGAGTCTAAATAAGACCCTACCCACTTTTTTTTTTTTTAGGATGCCCTTGTCTTAAATTTTCAGTATCTGTGCTGCCCAGGAAAAAAAAAAAAAAATCACTTTATCATGTCAATGGATCTTCTATCTTACTTATTCATAAGCTTGAAAAGAATCTTCTGACCACATCACACCTCATATAAGTAGCTAAATATAATACTTCTACTTGTACAAAAGAAGGCTAAATAATGCAGTTCTCAAGACTTAGTTTTCTCTGTAAGTCAAATAGCACTTTCCTCATCCTGTTCATGAAATATTGACTATCAGGCAATTATCCTAATTTTCTACCTAATCAGGATACAGAAACCAGGCCTGTGGCAAGTCATCTGTCACAGAGTTTCATTAGCAGATTTCAAGTATTGACTAGGAAAAGAAGTGCTGACTTTCCAGAGATTGTTAATAAACTATAGGATAATACACAATATGTTTACAATTGCCATTAGCAGAAGATTGATGAGGATAAACCTCATTTGCAATAAAGTTATTGGTTTGCAAATACTTCATAAATAAAAAGGCAAGCCTGCCTCAATTAATAGCTTTTAATGAGTATTTCAAACTTTATTGATGCCAAGAAGTGAGGTAATGACTACTATGAAGTAGAATGTTATTTTAGTTGCGTGCTTTAAAGATATAACAGCTTCCCTGTGATCTTAGCTCATGAAACTCTCCTCACTAAATCAAGATTGTTCTACACTTTAATAAAGCATATTGTCTGATTTCAGAACACAGGCAATCAAAAGGGTGAAGTGCAATTTTCATCTCTTTCGTGTTTACAAATCTATGAAGGTCCAAGAAATATGGACACAGGATTTCTGTAGGAATAAAAATACTTACATTTAAATCATTTTTCAAGATGAACTTTGCTCATGGATATGGAAGTGTGGCTGGTTTTTATTAAAAAGTTAAAAAAAATAAAAGTAATAATTGTAATACTGTAATTGGATCTGTACTTATCTATACTTATGCTATTGAAAACAGAATTATATTAATTTCCATTTAATTGTTCCTTCAGTTAATTTTTAATGCTTTAATAAAATTTAATGTTTCATCTTCTCCATAGTTTTATGTGATTGGGCATTTCTCTAATAGTTATGTAAATAGTTACTTGATTCACTTGTCTGTTAT
The DNA here is from genome assembly GCF_040182565.1 of Anser cygnoides. Classification (NCBI taxonomy): domain Eukaryota; kingdom Metazoa; phylum Chordata; class Aves; order Anseriformes; family Anatidae; genus Anser; species Anser cygnoides. The sequence continues at coordinate 125,688,523 of NC_089873.1, read as the reverse complement.
TATGAATATCAAATTTAAATGTCTATATTTTTCCTAGTATTGTGAAAAATTAATTTCACATTGAATTTTTCACTGTTAAACCGTGTTTTTGATATCTCAGGAGACAACTATACAGTAGTCCTCATCTTCAGGTGAAGACTACTACCTTCAACAGAATCCAGTAGAAATTGCAGAAGGATCTCAGTCACAGTTACACAACTCTGATTACTGCTGGAATGGATAGTTTCTTGTTCCTCATCAAAACATTTATCTTCTGCAAAAAGGTACATCTTCAGAATAGTTGTAAGAAATGGAATAACCCTTACTAGCTTTTAACCGAGACATTACAATAGACCTGATTGTTAATTTCTTTAGAGCCTAATTTCTAGCTATTTGAAAAAATGCTATTCAGCTACTCAAGTGGAAAAGAATTATATGTAGTCAACAAAAAGTAAATATTTTCCCCAGTACTAAGAAATATTTGTTATATAAGGAATCTTTAGAGAATAAATATATAAGACCTCTTGCACTCCATATTTTCTGAACCTGATTAAATTTCCCTCTTGGCAAAATCTGATGCCAAATGAAATTAAAAATGAATTTCCTTTTTTTTTTTTTTTTTAATTAGAAACCAATAAAAGACCTACTTTCTCTAATTTTTAAATAATAATAAGACATCTTTATTGAAGTCGCCTCACCGTCTGTTGTTTTCTGTTGATATCTATTTTAATACTCAATGTCTCTTTAGGTTATATTGGTTTTGAACTTCTCTTGTAAAGTTTCCATTTTCAATTGCTTGCTTTCCATGCAGTAGTTAGCAATTTTTTTTCACATTTAAAAACAAATTCTCACTGATAAAAGTCAATTTAGATCTAATGAAGTTAATGCACCTGTTATAATTTAGCTGACTGGGATTCTGATTCATAAACACAGGAGAGTCATAGTTTGATGAAATATATGTTTGCAACAATGGCAACAAGATCACATATTTTGTTCAACATTTGTCTTCTGTGTTATAGTTCATCTTCAACAAACTCTTTTCCCCTTGGCCAGATGAGTCAAGACAACTCTTGTAAAGAGAAGAGATCATAAAGGATATCTTTGAAAACTCTGACCATTAATGAGCCTCAACAGGCTACAAAAAGAGTAAAATTTACTTTGATTGTCATTGCCCTTAGGTATGACAACATCAACCATTTCTTCAGTTTGATTTCTCCACAGTCAGCTAGGAAATATTTTTGAACTATTCTTCCTTTCCCTGCTATAAGCTGTGTAGCACAATGTTTATTAGCCTAACATCTATTTTCAGACCAGGAAAAATGTACTTAGTTCATTTAATTATTTGTTTATATCAAATTCTCAGAGAACTGGATTTTTGTGCAAAAGAGGACTTTAAATTTCGGACTAATCAAGGTTAGTGAAGCTGGCTGCAGGAAGGAGGAGATGCAAGGAGAGAGCAAGAAAAGAGAAGTGATTTCCATAAGAAGAAAATGTTAATTAACCCAGATCTGAATATGCTTTCCACAGATATTTGCATTTAAGCCAAGCCTATTTGTTATATTCTTAAACTAAAGAGAGAGATAGGGAGGGAGAGAGGGGTGGGGAAAGGAGAGGGGGAGGGTGAGAGGGAGAGAGAGATCTTACCACTGTAATTGGGCGTATGGATAGAAAGACATGAGAGAGCACAGACTTTGAGGGAATCCACATTACTCCACAGAAGCACAATAGAGTTTACGTCCCAGAGCATGACAGTAGCAAAAGGAAGGAAACTCTGCTGGAAAAGCTGCAGTCTAGGAGTCAGAAAATGTTAAGACATCTGAGGGCAGCAGATTGCTGAATGGCCAGAGGAGGCGGGACAAATTATAACAATTTATGTCCACAGAGGATGGAAGGTGAGAGCCAGTTGTAAGCATAAATAACTTCTGGCATGAAGTTGAAAAGACCTTCACTCATAGAGAGGACAGAAGCCTCCAATACCATATTACTTAGAATATTTTGATAATGTAACTAAAATGATATCTTTGCACTAAACTGTTATGTAAGACAACATGAGTTACCAGTAAGAACTCTGCTCCTTTTCACTGTTTAAAGTTGTAACCCAGCAATTAATTCATGTTCTCTCTCTCTCTCTTTTTTTTTTTTTTTTTTTGTTTTCTTTATCTATCCTGTAAGCCTGAAGAACACAATGAGAAATTTTGTACAACTCTATTGTGGCATAAGAGATCAAAGTTAAGATTTAAATGAGTTTATTGATGGCCTCTACTCAGTATTTTCTTCAAGGGATCACAGATAGTTTCAAATAAGTTTTCAATGATGCAACATGAATAATACATTACAACAAGCAAGTTAATGAGTAGTCCTAAGTCTTAATTCATTTCTATACTCAGTCAGCTGCAAAACAGATTGTGTCTATCATACAAATAAGAATAAACATCTGTTGGACATTTCATTAATGAATAATTCAACAAGTCTTAAAGAAAACTGAATATCACAAAATTTCATTTGAAATAGCTTGTGATCAAGAAAGATAAGTAATTTGTTGTGATATTGTCTTCTGTTGCAAGAAACACCTCTTCATATCACACCATGATGAATAACACTTGGAAGAGTGGTGGTACTTCAGAATGGATAAACTCTGAAGTTAATGCAGTTGAGAAAGGGAAGATAAAAGCTTGTATTGATGCAAATTGTATGGGTACAAAAGACAAATCTTTAAGTGAGTTAGAAAGGATACATAACTCAAAAAGCCTCAGTCCTGTTCTATGACCTAAAAGAGAGTGGCAGGGGATGGGGCTATCTGAAAATAAAGACATATTTTCAATTAAATATGTAAAAAGGTTTTTTGTTTGGGTTTGAGGTTTTTGAGGAGTAAGGTCATCTGTTTCTTGGAGGTGAGCTAGGGAGATGGGGAGCTGAGATATATGTTATACAAAGACATCAGTTATCCTTACGTTGCCTTGGATGAGAAGACGGAACAAATGCAGCAAAACTGTAGCAAATACAGAATGCTGTAGTCAGAATGAGTGCTGCCCTGGTCTTCAAGACACAGCCAGAGTCTAAGCTATCTTGTGGATTTAAGTAATGCAAAGGTGCATAAACAGAGAGAGGAACAGAACAAAGCACCTGAGAAGTTTACTGGAGAAAACTCGCTTTGTCTATGTCTGTGTTTTTGCAGATCTATCTGTCAACAAGGAGTTGAATTATGCCAAGCAGCAGCAGAAAATAAATAAATAAATAAAATTAATAAAATTAATAAAATTAATAAAAAAATAAAATAAGAAAGCAGAACCTAGTAGGAACAGAGAGAACCATGTATGCTCTGTTCTAGATTCCCTGTGGAAAAAGGAATAGGCATATCTGACTTAAAAATCCAACCTCATATAGAAGAACACCAGCAGCATGGGGACAAGCGTGGAAATAGACTTGCTACCATCAGTAAAATGAGAAAATGAAGGTCCAAAGCTGTTCGTTGTTCAGCCTTCTGTTGAGTTTAAAAACACTAAAAGCTTTTCTGACTAAGATTTCTGCTGATAACTCTAAACACAGAACTTTACTGAAACAGAAGAAGAGAGATTTAGAATCGTCCTCAGTGTGTTTTGCAGAGCTTGTGCTGTATTCTCTGCTTCTCTGAATGAAACTGGAATAGCCAGTTCACTGTGAGACAGCAGAGACAAGAACTGAATTTTACACCATGGGCTGAGGTTGTTTTCATGTGAATTATCTCCTTTACATAGGAAACATCTTCCCCTGAGAGGAATAAGAAGACAGTGTATACAAAAGGTTGAGCCTGTTTTCTACAGAAAGATGAAATTATATAATTAAATATGTGTATCCATGACATTCTGGCTGCTAAAATGACAATGGACAATTTTATCACACCTGTTCATCTGATCTCCAGGCCTAAACCCAGCAGACTGGTTTGTTTAATTACCCAAACTGACTCTTACCAGAGAGCTGAAGTAGCAATAAAATCACCCGTGGCAAATTCGCGGGTGATTTAAAAAGAAAAATATAAAGGCACAGTAGGGTAACTTTTGCAGATCTCATGACTGAGCTTGCATAGTTTCTACAATATGCTTGATTTTTTGTGGGAATAAAGTAGAAATGAAAACTTGGGGAGAAAAATCATGTCTTCACAATACATTGTAAAGTTCCTGAACTAAATAAGATGAAAATTCCCAAGAAGTTCATTCCAGGTTCAAATATTAAAAATTTAAGAAGGGGAACATATTTAGAAAGGAAATTTAGTTGGATTTAGGAAGAACGATTCTTGGGTCTACCTGTGTGACATGTATACATTTCTTATTTGGGAAGAGTCCAGCAGGTAAAGTGAGGTTCATCTTAGGAACATACTGTCCCAGAAGTGGCTTTATGTTTTTGTGGCATAGATTTGCAGATGAACTTCCAGTCTACCAGCATACTGAAATCACAAAGGTCAAAGAACTTGTATTGAACAAAATTACTCTCTGCAAAAATGGATGAAACCATGTCCAAAATCAGAATGTAAACTACACCAGTCTCATATTATAGGATTTCATTAAATCAAATCAAAACAAAACTCTTCATGTGACTGTAGCCACCACTCACACTGTTTGATTGTTAATACTCCTTATGTATTTTGGAGAAAGGGTAGAAATAATGTGCTGGTTTTTTTTGTTTGTTTGTTTTGGTTTTGGTTTTGTTTTGGTAAGTGCTTTACTTTATAACAGAACTATTCTGAGACCATCCTGCCCTTGCTTTTTTTTCTTTTTTTTCTCTCTCCAGCTCTTAAACTGTTAAGGAAAACAATGTACATGTGTATCATTTAGAGCTCTCTGGGGACATTTATTTGTGACCACTTCTTATGCACCATGTCAACAGTAAAAGTACGACAAACATTGCAACAACATTATGAAGCAACAAATGATAGGACTCACTGGCAGGTCTAAGCCAGTAAGGCTTGGGATTTATCAAGAAATTGAATGAAGTTGCTCTAAATAAATTCCGTATTTAAAGTATTGCTGTCATGCCTTTAAATCCCAGAAGCAAAATGTAAAATACAAAGAAATGTCGGGAAAAAAACAGTACCACAGAATCACAGAATGGCCAAGGTTGGAAGGGACCCCTGAAGACCATCTGGTCCAAACCCCTGCCAAGCAGGATCACCTAGAGTACATTGCACAGGATGGCATCCAGGCAGGTTTTGAATATCTCCAGAGAAGGACACTCCACAACATCTCTGGGCAACCTGTTCCAGTGCTCTGTCACCCTCACAGTAAAGAAATGCCCTCTCATATTCATCCAGAACTTCCTGTGCTTCAGTTTGTGCCCATTGCCTCTCATCCTCTTGCTGGGCACAACTGAAAATAGACTGGCTCCATCCTCTTGACACCCTCCCTTCAGATATTTATATTCATTGATGAGATCTCCCCTCAATCTTCTCTTTTCAAAGTTAAACAGGCCCAGTTTTCTCAGCCTGTCCTCATATGACAGGTGCTCCAGTCCTCTAATCATCTTAGTAACCCTCCTGTGGACTCACTCCAGTAGTTCCATGTCCCTCTGATACTGGGGAGCCCAGAACTGCACACAGTACTCCAGGTGTGGCCTCACCAGGGCTGAGCAGAGAGGGAGGATCACCTCCCTTGACCTGCTGGCAACATTCTTACGAATGCACCCCAGGACACCGTTGGCCTTCTTGGCCACAAGGGCACGTTGCTGACTCATGGTCAGCCTGCTGTCCACCAGGACTCCCAGGTCCATCTCTGCAGAGCTGTTCTCCAGCAAGTCAGCCCCCAGCCTGTACTGGTGCTTGGGGTTATTCCCCCCTAGGTGAATGACCCTGTACTTGCCTTTGTTGAACTTCATGAGGCTCCTCTTGGCCCAACCCTGTCAAGGTCTCTCTGAATGGCAGCACAGCCCTTTGGCGTATCAGCCACTCCTCCCATATTTGTGTCGTCAGCAAATTTGCTGAGGGTGCAGTCTGTTCCATCATCCAGGTCATAAGTTGAACGACACTGGACCCAGCAGTGACCCCTGGGGGACACCGCTGGCTACAGGACTCCAACTAGACTGCACCACTGAGCACAACCCTCTGAACTCTGCCATCCAGCCAATTATCAATCCACCTCACTGTCCACTCATTTAACCTGCACTTCCTGAGCTTGTCTATGAGGATGTTATGTGGGACAGTGTCAAAAGCCTTGCTGAAGATAAGGTAGACCACATACACTGCTATCCCCTCATCTACACAGCTAGTCATTCCATCATAGAAGGCTATCAGATTGGTTAAGCATGATTTCCCCTTGGTGAATTCATCCTGACTACTCCTGATCACCTTCTTATCCTCCACAAGCTTGGAGATGACCTCCAGGAAAAGCTGTACCATCACCTTTCCAGAGATGGCGGTGAGGCTGACTGGCCTGTAGTTGCCTGGGTCCTCCTTCTTGCTCTTTCTGAAGACTAGTGTGACACTGGCTTTCTTCCAGTTTTCAGGAACCTCCTCTGCTCTCCATGACCTTTCAAAGATGATGGAGAGTGGCCTAGAAATAACATCAGCCAGCTCCCTCAGTACCTGCGGGTGCATTCCACTGGGGCCCATGGGTTTGTGTACGTCAAGTTTGCTTAAATGATTTCTGACCCAGTCCTCCTTGATGAAGGGAAAGTCCTCCTTTTTCCAGACCTCCTCTCTTGTCTCCAGGGTCTGAGATTCCTGAGTGCTGGTCTTAACAGTAAAGACTAAAGCAAAAAAAAGGTGTTCAGCAACTCTTACTTCATATTCTTTGTCACCAGGGCACCCGCCCCATTCAGTAGTGGGCTGACATTTTCCCCAGTCTTCCTTTTTCTACTGATGTATTTGAAGAAGCTCTTCTTGTTGCCGTTGACATCTCTTCCCAGATTTTAATTCCAAATGGGCCTTGGCTTTCCTTGTTATATCCCTGCATACTCTGACACTGTCCCTATATTCCTCCCAAGTGGCCTGTCACTTTTTCTACATACTGTAAACTTCCTTCTTCTGTCTGAGTTTTGAAAAACAGTGATCTATAATCAAAGAACAATGTCTTTTTCAATAATCTCTAGAGTTTAGACATAATTGTCTGCATACTATATAATAAGGAATATTACCTGTGTCAATTATCAGTGTGCAGACAGATCCTTCTATGTTATCAAGGTGATGCCCAATTAAAGTCAGGTAGCTCAGTAGTGGTGTTAACCTTAACTATTGTATCATCTATAGAGGAAATCTGACTGTCCAGCTGCAAACAGCATACACATTAAAGGAGGACAAGATGATATCAAGAAAACTAGATATCATAGAAAGTAAGTTTAGACTGTCCACTTATGACTACAAGATATATACAAAATGAAAAGGAGAAGGAAGGTTTGTATATAATTTACGGTAGGGTGGTGTCGTTTGTTTGTCTGATTGACTGATATGTATTCTCCATTGAGAAATATATGGCAAAAAGATAACTGCTTGACTTATGGGTCATAGAGTTACACATAGAGAAGCCCAGAATAACCCCCATCCAGAAAAAGCATTTTAAAAATAAACAATGCATGCTTATCAGAGTGGCTCGGGTTGGAAGGGACCTTCAAGATCATCTTGTTCCAAACCCCCTGCCACAGGAAGGGATGCCAATCACTAGATCAGGTTGCCCAGGGCCTCATCTAACCTGGTCTTGAACACTGTCAGGGATGGGGCATCCACAGCTTCTCTGGGTAACCTGTTCCAGTGCCTCACCACCCTCTGAGTGAAGAATTTCCTCCTAACCGCTAATCTAAATCCCCCTCTTTTAGTTTAAAACCATTCCCCCTTGTCCTGCCATTATCTGCCTGAGTAAAAAGCTGTTCTCCCTTAAAGTCCCCTTTAAGTATTGGAAAGTTGCAATTATATCACCCCAGAGCCTCCTCTTCTGTAGGCTGAGCAGCCCCAGTTCTCTCAGCCTTTCTTCACAGGAGAGGTGCTCCAGCCCCTTGATCATCTCTGCAGCCCTCCTCTGGACCCGTTCTAACAGATCAGCATCCTTCTTGTGCTGGGAGCCCCAAACCTGGACGCAGACCTCCAAGTGGGGCCTCACAAGGGCAGAGTAGAGAGGGACAATCACCTCCCTCCACCTGCTGTCCAATCCTCTGTTGATGCAGCCCAGGATGCAGATGGCCTTCTGGGCTGCAAGCACACACCGACCGCTCATGTCGAGCTTTTTGTCCACCAGAACCCCAAAGTCCTCTGCAGGGCTGCTCTCAATGAGTTCTTCTCCCAGTCTGTACTCATGTCTGAGATTGCCCTGACCCAGGTGCAGCACCTTGCACTTGCACTTGTTGAACCTCATGAGGATCACGTGGGTCCACTTCTAAAGCTTTCCCAGGTCCCTTTGAATGACATCCCTTCCTTCTGTTGTATCAACTGCACCACTCAGCTTGGTGTCATCTGCAAACTCGCTGAGGGTTCACTCGATCCCACTGCCTATGTCATCGATAAAGATATTAAACAGTACCAGACCCAGAACGGACCCCTGAGGAACACCACTCATCACCGGCCTCCACCTGGACATACAGCCATTGACCACCAACCACTCTCTGGGTGCGACCTTCAAGCCAATTCCTTATCCACTGAATAGTCCACCCATCAAGTCCATATCTATCCAATCTGGAGATCAGGCTGTCATGTGAGAACGTGTCAAAGGCCTCTCAGAAGTCCAAGTAAATGGCATTGGTTGGTCTTCCCTTTTCACATGATGCAGTCACTCTGTTGTAGAAGGCCACCAAATTGGTCAAGCACAATTTGCCCTTGATGAAGCCATGCTGGCTGTCTCAGATCCCCTCCTTGTCTTGCATGTGCCTCGACATTGCTTCCAGGAGGATCTGTTCTATGATCTTCCCAGACACAGAGGTTAGGCTCACTGGTCTGTAGTTTCCCGGGTCATCCTTTCTATCCTTTTTAAAAATGGGAGTGATGTTTTCCTTTTTCTAATTACCAAGGACTTCATCTGGCTGCCAGGACTTCTCAAATATGATGGAGAGAGGCTTGGCAACTACATCAGCCAGTTCCCTCAGGACTCTTAAGATGCATGTCATCAGGCCCCACACACTTGTACTTGTTCAGTTTCATCACGCGGTCTCAAACCTGCTGTTCACTTACAGTGGGAGGGACTTTGCTCCCCCAGCCCTCATCTGTGGGTTCAGGGAAGTGAGAGACATTGTAAGCCTGACTGCCAGTGAAGACTGAGGCAAAGAAGTTGTTGATTACCTCAGCTTTCTCCATGTCTGCTGTTACCAGTTCACCCTTCTCATCCATCAGAGGGGGTGCACTCTCCTTGGCCTTTTTTTTCTGAGCAATGTACCTAATATAATCCCTTCTCATTATTCCTTCCATCCTTTGCCAAGCTCAGTTCCATCTGGGCCTTGGCTTCCCTGATCCCATCCTTGCATATCCAGACAGCATCTCTGTACTCTTCCTAGGCAACATGTCCCTGCTTCCACTGCCTGTGCATTTCCTTCATGTGCCTCAGTTTGACCAGCAGGTCCTTGCTGAGCCATGCTGGTTTCCTGCCCTCACTGCCCGCTTTCTTGTACAGGTGGATGGAGAGTTCCTGTGCTCTAAGGAAAACATCCTTAAAGAGTTGTCCTTGAGGACAGTGTTCCAGGGGATCTTGTCCACTAAATCTTTAAATAGCTTGAAGTTCACTCTTTAGAAGTTCAGGGTCCTGACTTTGCTCTTTATCAGGACCATATTCCTTGAGATCACAGACTCAACCAGGGAGTGGTCACTGCAGCCCAGACTGCCTCCACTCTTGACCTCTTTAATGAGTTCATCCACATTGATGAGCACCAGGTCCAGTGATGCTTCTGCTCTGGTTGGCTTGTCTAATGCCTAGATGAGGAAGTTATCCTCAACACACTTCAGGAGTCTCCTGGATTGCTTACAGACTGCTGTGTAGCTTTCCTAGCAGATATCTGTGTGGTTGAAGTCCCCCATCAGAATGAGAGCATGCAAGTGTGACACTTCTTGTAGTTGAAGCAAGAATGCCTCATTCACAGGCTCCCCTTGATCAGGTAAGCTGTAGTAGACCCTGACCACAAGGTGTCCTTTATTGGTAAGGTAACTTTCACCCACAAGCTCTCAGCCTGTTCATGGTTGTTTCTCAGAGGCAACACTTTGCAAACAATGCTTTCCCTAATGTAGAGGGTAACACCCCCCCCCCTTCTCCCCTGTCTGTGTCTTTTGAAGTGCTGGTAGCCCTCTGTTCCAGTGTCCCAGTTATGTGACCCATCCCAACACGTTTCCATGATAGCAATCAGGTCATATTTGTCTAATTACACTATGTTTTCTAACTCCTCCTGCTTGTTTCCCATGCTGCATGGGTTCGTGTAGAGGCACTTCAGCTGGGCTATTGGTCACATCACATTTCCAGAAGAACCCTTTCTGATTGCTTTGGGACTGTTCACAAGTATTGTGTCTTGTTTACTCCTTCTTCTTCTTGGGTCCCAGTCACCAAAAGGGAGGACAGAGAACATTACTTACACTCCCAATCCCTTCAACAATCCCTTCTTTCTAAGGGACATAAAATCCCTTTTGATATTTCAGCGTCTCCTTGTTGCAGTAACATTTGATCCCACATGAAAGAGTAGGAAGGGATGGTAGTCTTTGGGACCTACCAGACTTGCTAAGCTCTTCATAATATCATGACCACGGGCCCCAGGCAGGCAGCAAAACTCCCAGGAGAGAGTATCTGGATGGCAAATGGGAGCCTCAGTGCCTCTCAGAGAAGAGTCTCCATACTGTCTTAAAGCCTAATGTTGGAAGTAGAATAGTTGCCAAAGGATGAAAGCCTAAGATAAAAGACCTGAAAACAGGGCAAAGTAATGACTTTTCCTAAAAAACTGGGACTGGGCATCCAAACATCCTAGTGGAGGCAGTGGAAGCACCTGAATTATCTCTCAAACCCATCTTTTTTTCAAAATCATAGTGAGTAAAGGCAGTGAAAGAATGGATATCTGAATAATCATTAATATTATTATCATTAAATTATATAATTTATTAATATTATTATTACACCACAGAGGTATATATCTGTGCACACAGATTTCTAGATATTCATGTTTCATATAGACATGAAGGGGCCTCATCTGAACTCTAAGATGACCAAAAGTAATTTAACAGTGCTACTGTGATACCGCCCTAATTTAAATTTGTTCTGTTGTGAAGAAACACAGCAGAACTACCAAAGACACAACTTGATCAGAGTAAATATTACAATTGAGAATGTCCTAGCAGCAGAATTAAGTGCAGAATTAAGACCCACTTAGAAGGAGAAAGGACAACCATTTCCTTATACAATAATACAGATTTTCTCTATTAGTAGCTTCTATATTCATTTGCTTTTACTTTTTGCTGCTTGTATTGCTTAAGACAAAGCATAGTTGAAAATAATAGGAACTATTTTGGGTATTTTTTGCTAAAATTTCAAGAGAAGCTCTTCATTATTCCAGAATGTTACCATCTGTGATCAGTTTTACTTTGATGTAATGATGGATAAATTATTTCTATGTAGCTACATATTCTTCAGTGTTTAGAGCACTTAAGAGACATCTCATATTTCATATAAGACATATTTTGAGTATTAATGAGAAGTATGAATCAGTCATAATAATAAGGGTTTGTCAGAGTAGGCTAAGTTGGTTTTATAGTAGTATTTGATAAGCTAAACTTGCAGAAGTGTTATCCTTGGGTTCTCTCTCTCCAAAATAAAAATATTGAGGTAAACTGGGATAAGTGCATCAAACTGCAAAACCTCGGCATTGCTTCCAGGAGGAATCTAGTATAGATGTAAAGACACACAGAATCACAGAATCATTTAGGTTGGAAAAGACCTTTAAAGTCATCAAGCCCAACCATCCACTTAATACTACTAAACCAAGTCCACCAGTAAACCACACCTCTAAGCACCACATCCACACATCTCTTAAGTGCCTCCATGGATGGTGACTCCACCACCTCCTTGGGCAACCTGTTCCAATGCCTAGCCACACTTTCCATGAAGAAATTCTTATTTCAGTGTCTTCATATATTCCATATATATTAAATTACCAGTGAACTCATCTGTATTATTCTACCTTGTTATTTCCTTGGTTTCTTCTGTATTTCAACCATTCTTGAAACCCCATATTGTCTTAAGGAAGAGATTTTATAGACCTCATTTCTGATGCCTGAAGCCATGTCATATATCCAAGAGGGGTAATGATATTTAGCTTGAATTGACACATATTCATCTTTTTTTTTTTTAAATTTTTCTATTTTTCCCCTAATATCCAAGCTAAACCTCCTGTGGCACTCGAGGCCATTTCCCCTCATCTTATCACTTGGTGCTTGGGAGAAGAGACCAATCTCCACTTCGCTACAACCTCCTTTAAGGTAATTGTAAATTGCAGTAAGGTCTCATCTCAGCCTTCTCTTCTCCAAGCTAAACCACCCCAGATCACACAGCCATTCCTCACAAGACTCATTCTTTAGACCCTTCACCTGCTTTGTTGCCTTTCTTTGGACACATTCCTAAGGAATGATGTCCTTCTTGTAGTGAGAGCCCCAACTAAACACGGCATTCGAGGTGCGGCCTCACTACAGCCAAGTACAGAGGGATAATCACTTCCCTAGTCCTGCTGGCCATACTATTTCTGATACAAGCCAGGATCCTGTTGGCCTTCTTGGCCACCTGAGCACACTGCTGGCTCATGTTCAGATGGCTATTGACATATATCCCCAGGTCCCTTTCTGCCAGGCAGCTTTTCAGCCAGTCTTCCCCCAGCCTGTACTGTTGCATCCAGTTTTTGTGCCCCAAGTGCAGGACCCGGCACTTAGCCTTGTTGAGCCTCGTAGAAATGGCCTTAACGTATCAGTCCAGCCTATCCAGATCCCTCTGCAGAGCCCTCCTACCCTCAAACACATCAACGCTCACATCGAATTTGGTGTTGTCTGCAAACTTAGTGAGGGTGCACTCAATCCCCTCATCCAGATCACTGGCCCCAGTAATGAAGCCTGGGGGACACCACTAGTGACTGGCCTTCAGCTGGATTTGACTCCATTCACCATGACTCTTTGTGCCTGGCCACCCAGACAGTTTTTAATCCAATGAAGCATATACCTGTCCAAGCCTTGAGCAACCATCTTCAGGAGAATGCTATGGGAAATGGTGTCAAATTCCTTACTGAGATCTAGGTAGACCACATTCACTGCCTTTCCCTCATCCACTGAGCACATCGTATTGTTGTAGAAGATCAGATTCGTCAAGCAGGACCTGCCTTTCATAAACCCATGCTGACTGGGCCTGATCACCTAGCTGTCCTGTAAGTGCTGTGTGATCACTCAAGATTATCTGCTCCTTGAGCTTTTCTGGCACCGAGGTCAGACTGACAGGCCTCTAGTTTCCCAGATCCTCCTTTCAGCCCTTCTTGTAGATGAGTGTCATATTGCTAGCCTTGAGTCGACTGTGACCTCCCCTGATAGCCAGGGCTGTTGATAAATGATGGAAAGTGGATTGGCAAGCACTTCCACCAGTTGCCTCAGTACCCTTGAGTTGATCCCATCTGGCCCCGTAGACCTGCATGCATCTAAGTGGAGTAGCAGGTTACAAAACATTTCCTAGTGAATTATGAGGGCTTCATTCTGCTCCCTGTCCCTATCTACCAGATCAGGAGACTGAGTGCCCAGAGCAGAACTGGTCTTGCTGCTAAAGCCTGAGGCAAAGAAGGCATTAAGTACCTCAGCCTTTTCCTCATATCTTGTCACTATGTTTCCCCCTACATCCAATAAAAGATGGAGATTCTCCTTAGTCCTCCTTTTCTTGTTTATGTATTTAGAAAACTTTTTTTGATTGTCTTTAACAGCAATAGCCAGGTTGAGCTCAAGTTGGGCTTCTGCCCTTCTAATTTTGTCCCTGCACAGACTCACAACATCTTTTAGTCCTCCTGAGTGGCCTGCCCCTCCTACTAGAGGTCATAAACCCTCTTTTTCTTCCTGAGCTCTAGTCACAGCTCTCTGTTCAGCCAGGCCAATCTTCTTCCACACCCGTTCATTTTTCAGCATGTGGGGACAGCCTCCTCCTGTGCCTTTAGGACTTCTTTCTTGAAGTGTGTTCAGTCTTCCTGGACTACATCCCAAGAGACTCCCCTGACCAGTCTCCTTAAACAGCCAAAGTCTGCCCTCCAGAAGTCCAAGGTAGAAGTTCTGATACCCTCCCCCCACCCCCCCTTACTTTTCCAAGAATCAAAAACTCTATTAATTCATGATTGCTGTGCCCAAAACAGACCCCAACCTTCACATCATCCACAAGTAACATATTAGCACACTGTAACTTGTTCTAAACCATTCCAGTCAAACGACAGTTCACTTGCAACTCTCTGCAACTCACCCATTGCTCAAGACCAACCTTCTGCCCCTAGGGCCATCAGTCCCTGACTTGATGAGTCTGCAGCAAGTCTCCAGCTCCCCACAGCCCTGCCATCCCAAAGGTAAGCCCATGTACCTATCCAAACTCAGCCTGTCCCCAGCGAGGTGCCTGACCAATCCAGAGCTGCATCTGATGCTAGTTACCTTCACCAGGCCTGATCTTGACCTGTGAATTGACCTCAGACCTCCCCAGTAAGGCCCTTGCCCAACCAGATCCCTCTTTGCTCTGCTCTCCCTTTCCTTACAGTGCAGCTGGTCTTCACTTCTCCCTGATAGTTTTTATTTAAGATCACGTATTGGGGTTTAACCCAGCCGGCAGCTAAGCACCACACAGTCATTCACTCACCCTCCCCTCCCCACAATGGGACGGGGGAGAGAATCAGAAAAAAAGTGAAAGCTTGTGGGTTGAGATAAAGACAGCTTATTAGGACAGAAAAGAAAAAAAAAATATTAATAATAATAGTACTGCTACTAATAATGTGTACAAAACAAGTGATGCACAAAGCAATTGCTCACCACCTGATGGCTGATGCCCACCCCATCCCCAAACAGTGCCCCCACCCACCCTGGCCAGCCACCCCATATTAATTTTTCAGCATGACATCAGATGGTATGGAATATCTCTTAGTACAGTCCAGGTCAGCTGTTCTGGTTCTGCCCCCTCCAGCTCCTGATGCAGCCCCAGCCTGCTCACTGGCAGGGCAGTGTGAGAAGATGAAAAAGTCTCTGGTTTAGTGTAAGCACTGCTCTGCAATAATTAAAACATCACTGTGTTATCAACATTATTTTCATCCTAAATCCAAAGTACAGCACCATAGCAGCTACTAGGAGGAAAGTTAACTCTATCTTAGCTGAAACCAGGGCATCATAACACTGGTAAGCTCCCTGATCTTAAATGCAACTCCCAGGCCTGTGGGTTGAAGGTACTTGGGTGGAACACCCATGTAGAGCTGGTCAGGGCAAATAAGTACTGCTGGTGCTCTCAGGACTCTGACAAAAAAAGAAGGAGTTTCAGCTCACGAAGGTTGCCAAAGGGCTGTTATATGAGATCTCCTATAAGCAGTCTTTCCATGAAAGTCTTCATCATATCTCATGAGAGAGGTCTCAGCTAGGACCAAGGCACAGAGAAATCTGCAACTCCAAAGAAGTTTAAATAGAAGTTTGCAAAGTAAATTGAGGCCTGTAATGGAAATATTTCCAAAAGCAGTCTTTACACAGAAGCAGGCTAATAGGTCACAGTTTTTTTTTTTTTTTTTGGGGGGGGGGGGGGATAGATCTTTTCCTGTTTATCAGTTGTTGTTTTTTTTGTTGTCCTCTTTATTAGTTTTTGGAAAAAAATCCAAAAAAACAAACAAAAAATACCACCACCACCACCACCACCACCAAAACACAATTAGTTGCCTATTTTTCTCAAGGAAAATGGGGTATATATGTATTTGGGGAGGGATTCAATTTTCCAGATATCTATCAGAGTCTACAGAAAAATACACCTGTCCTTCTTCCAGAGTTATATGTCTGGCTATTTAATCATAGAATCACTGAATCATTGAATCATAGAATCATGTAATCATAGAATCATACAATGATTTGGGTTGGAATGGACCTTATAGACCCATTCCAACCCCCCTGCCACAGGCAGGGACACCTTCCAATAGATGGTTGCTCAAAGCCCCATCCAACCTCACCTTGAACACTTCCAGGGATAAGGCATCCACAGCTTCTCTGGGCAACCTGTTCCAGTGCCTCCTTTCATAGTAAAGAATTTCCCCCTAATATCTAATCATAATCTATTTTTGTTTGTTTGTTTATTTAGTTTAAAGCCACTAGCTCTTGCCTTTCATGACACTTCCTGATAGTGCCCCTCTCCTGCTTTCCTACGCCCCCTATAGGTACTAGAAGGCTACTACAAGGTCTCCCTGGAGCCTTCTGTCCAATCGAACAACCCCAACTCTCTCAGCGTGTCTTCACAGGAGACGTGCTCCAGCCTTTCATGATCCTCATGGCCCTCCTCTGGACCTGTTCTAATACATCCATGTCCTTCTTGTGCTGGAGGCCTCAGAGCTGAACACAGTACTCCAGGTGGGGTCTCAAGAGAGCAGAGCAGGGGGGGAGAATCACTTCCCTCAACCTGCTGGTCATGATGCTTTTGATGCAGCCCAAGGTACAGTTGGCTTCCTGGGTTGCAAAAGCACACATTGTATGCTCATGTTGAGCTTCTCATCCACCAACACCACCAGGTCCTTCTCCTCAGGGCTGCTTTCAATCCATTCTCCAACCAGATTATATTTATGCTTGGGATTGCTCTGGCCCAGGTGCAGAACCTTTCACTTGGCCTTGTTGAACCTCATGACATTTGCACAGGCCCACCTCTCAAGCCTGTTCAGGTCCCTCTGGATGGTATCGCTTCCCTCCAGTGTGTTGAGCTCACCACACAGCTTGGCGTCACTGGCAAACTTGCTGAGGTTTCACTCAGTCCCACTGTCCATGTCATTGACAAAGATGTTAAATAAAATATCCCAATACTCATCTCTTAGGAATACCACTTGTTACTGATCTCCACCTGGATATTGAGCTGTTGACCACAACAGCCATCCAATCAATTCCTTACCCACTGAGTGGTCTATCTGTCAAATCCATGTCTCTCCAGTATAGAGACAAGGATATCAGGGGGACAGTGTCAAATGGTTGGCACAGGTCCAGGTGGATGATATTTGTTGGTCTTCCCCTATCCACCAATGCTGTAAGCCCATCATAGGAGGCCACAAAATTTGTCTGGCATCACCTGCCTTTAGTGAAGCCCTGTTGGGAGTCCCCAGTCACCTCCTTATTTTTCATGTGCCTTAGCATAGTTTCCAGGAGGATCTGCTCCATGATCTTGCCTTCCTGTTGCCCTTGATATCCCTGGCCAAATTTAATTCTTAAAGGGCTTTGGCTTTCTTTCCTAACCTGATCCCCATCTGCTTGGGAGATTTCTCTGTATTCCTCCCAGAATATCCATCCTTGCTTCCACCCTTTGTAGGCCTCCTTTTTCTGCTTGAGTTTGGCCAGGAGCTCTTTGTTCATCCATGCACGCCTCCTAGCATTTTTGCCTGACTTCCTCTTTTTTTTTGGGATGCAGTGCTCCCGTGCTTGGAGAAAGTGATCCTTGAATATGATCCAGCTTTTTTGGGCCCCTCTTCCCTCCAGGGCTCTGTCCCATGGCACTCTACCAAGCAGATCCCTGATCCAAAACTACACCACTAAAGCTAAGGCTGCTATTGAGCTTCACATTCCCCACAAGCACATCTTTGTTGGTGAGAATGAGGTCCAGCATAACACCTCTCCTTGTTGGCTTTTCTATCACTTGGAGAAGGAAGTCATTGTCAATGCATTCCAGGAACCTCTTAGATTGCATATGCCCTGATGTGTGGTCCCGCCAACAGATACTGGGTTGGTTGAAGTCTCCCATGAAGACAAGAGCTTGTGAACATGAGGCTGCTTCTGTCTAAAGAGGGCCTTATCTTCAGGTGGCCTGTAGCAGACCCCCGCTATACTGTCCCATGTCACTGCCCTCCCTTTAATCCTGACCCACAGTCTTTCTGTCAGCTCCTCATCCATTCACCGGCAGAGCTCCATGCACTCCAGCTGCTCACTGACAAAGAGGGCGATACCTCCCCCTTATCTCCCCTGCCTGTCCTTCATGAAAAAGCTGTGTCCTACCTTCCAGCATTCCTGCCATGGGAGCCATCCCACCACATCTCCATAATGCTAATGAGGTACATCTCTTATTCTTCTTGTTTATTCTCCATGCTATGTGTGTTAGAATAGAGACGTGAGTTGGGCGCCTGATGAAGCTGACTTACTGGCTGGAGTAGCTGGAATTCCTTTGTGCTGCTCTTCAGGTGCTCTCCTGCTGACCCATGACCCTTCTCCAGGCTTTGGGCACCTGTTGCTGACACCTGCATCAAACTGGGAAGAACAGGACGGATTGTGGTTTGGATTCCCTGGCAACTTTAGTTTAAAGCCCTCTTCACCATCTTGACAATCTTATGACAGAAGATGCTCTTCCTCTTCTCTGACAGGTGGGCCCTATCAGCCCCCAGCAGACCAGGTTGCTCAGAGTCCCATGGTCTAAGTAGTCAATCCCCTTTCTATGACACCAGTCCTGTAACCTTCTGTTTATTTGACAGATTCAACTGGCCCTTTCAATCCCCTTCCCTTTGGCCAGAAGGAATGGTGAAAAAAGTGGCTGGAAAGCTGCCTGGCCGAGAGGGACCTGGGAGTACTGGTTGATAGTCGGCTGAATATGAGCCAGCAGTGTGCCCAGGTGGCCAGGAAGGCCAACAGCATCCTGGCTTGCATAAGAAGCAGTGTGGCCAGCAGGTCTAGGGAAGTGATTGTGCCCCTGTACTCGGCTCTGGTGAGGCCGCACCTCGAGTACTGTGTTCAGTTTTGGGCCCCTCGCTACAGGAAGGACATGGACGTGCTCGAGCGAGTCCAGAGAAGGGCGACCAAGCTGGTGAGGGGTCTGGAGAACAAGTCTTACGAGGAGCGGCTGAGGGAGCTGGGCTTGTTCAGCCTGGAGAAGAGGAGGCTCAGGGGCGACCTCATCGCTCTCTACAGTTACCTTAGAGGAGGCTGTAAAGAGGTGGGGGTTGGTCTGTTCTCCTACGTGCCTGGTGACAGGACGAGGGGGAATGGGCGAAAGTTGCGACAGGGGAGTTTTAGGTTGGATGTTAGGAAGTACTTCTTTACCGAAAGGGTTATTAAGCATTGGAACGGGCTGCCCAGGGAGGTGGTGGAGTCACCATCCCTGGAGGTCTTTAAAAGACGTTTAGATGTAGAGCTTAGCGATATGGTTTAGTGGAGTACTTAGTGTTAGGTCGGAGGTTGGACTCGATGACCTTGAGGTCTCTTCCAACCTAGAAATCTGTGATACTGTGTAATGGTGAAAAAACTACCTGCTATACTAAGTCTTTTACTGCTACCTCCTAGGATGTATCCACTTGAGTAGTCATGCTGCAGCTGTTTTACTTCTAGTCATTTTTCTTGCTTTCTAATCAAGCTTTCTGGATGTCTTAATGATATATCCCAGTGCTGGCATGTGTAGCATTTTCTATGACTTTATAACATAGTGAGGGTATGGACTGAAAGACAAATTTACTGTATCTTTGTGGGATAAGACACTGAGCTGGTCAAAGCTATGAGACTGAATTGCTCACAATTTTTCTTGAAGTAAATGCATAAAAATCAAGAAAATATATGCATTAATAGAACAGAAATTAGCATAATGATTTCTTAAAAGACAAATCTTTGATCTCAGGGTTGAGACATTAAAATAAAAGATTAAATTACATTTTTTTTGTCTACCTGCCTTGCCCATGCTAGGTTCATCCTATTGATCTGACCCAGTCTTGTTTTAAGTTCAATAGCATAACTTCTCAGTTTAAAAAAAATCACAACATTTTCTGTGAATTCAGGATTTCTGCTCTTTCCTTAATGCTAAGGCTTGACTGTGCTTTTGCTTACACAGGACTCTGAATGTAGGTACTCTACCTCAACTTCTCAAATCCTCAACTGCAAATCTTCTGAAACCAGAGTTCCACAGATATGATCGCAAAAAAACAACTTCTCTTTCTGCTTTTCAATGACAAAGATTCCACAAGACTAACATGTAATGCAAACACAGAATCTCTAAACAAACCAATCAGTTATAACATTCATCACACTTTGAATTTTACCTCCCTTCTCTTCCTTCAAAACTCCCCAGACTTGTTCTCTAATAAGTAAAGAAGGATGATATTAGATGGCTGTTCCTGGATGGCTTGAATAACCGTTATTTTGGACATTTGTCTAGGATTGTGCCACTTTTCCTCATTAGTTACTCACGAAACCAAGCTATATAGGAATTTAAGAAGACCCCTACTAAACCACATCAAAGTTCAATTTAGCCCAGAGGCTAGAAATCAATTCTCAGGAAAAACATTAGACCACAGAAACTGTATAGTGACATTTCCCCAGGATACACCAAGTAATTTGTTTCAGAGTTTAGGGGCTACAAAGCTATACTGTCTTAGGGAATAATGTAAATCATCCAATGTAGGAGCCATGGTATTAGAGAAAAAAAATTTAGTGTTTTTTTTTTTTTTTTATTAGGAATTACCATCTTACTTTTGATCAGGTGCCAACAACTATCCTCTTGTAACACTTTTCAAACACTCTGTGAGTTTTTTTTTCTTTCTGTTTGTTTGGTTTTTTTTTTTTGATTTTCGTTCCACTGTTATAAGTACTTCTCCTTTCCCTCAGGAGAGTTGGATTCACAGAATCACAGAATCACAGAATCGTCTAGGTTGGAAGAGACCTCCAAGATCATCTAGTCCAACCTCTGCCCTAACACTAACAAGTCCTACACTAAACCATATCACTAAGGGCTACATCTAAACGTCTTTTAAAGACCTCCAGGGATGGTGACTCAACCACCTCCCTGGGCAGTCCATTCCAATGCCTAACAACCCTTTCAGTAAAGAAGTTCTTCCTAACATCCAACCTAAACCTCCCCTGGCGCAACTTTAGCCCATTCCCCCTCGTCCTATCACCAGGCACGTGGGAGAATAGACCAACCCCCACCTCTCTACAGCCTCCTTTAAGGTACCTATAGAGAGCGATGAGGTCTCCCCTGAGCCTCCTCTTCTCCAGGCTAAACAACCCCAGCTCCCTCAGCCGCTCCTCATAAGACTTGTTCTCCAGCTTCGTTGCCCTTCTCTGGACTCTCTCGAGCACCTCCATGTCCTTCTTGTAGCAAGGGGCCCAAAACTGAACACAGTACTCGAGGTGCGGCCTCACCAGAGCCGAGTACAGGGGGACAATCATCTCCTTAGACCTGCTGGCCACACTGCTTCTTATGCAAGCCAGGATGCTGTTGGCCTTCTTGGCCACCTGAGCACACTGCTGGCTCATATTCAGCCGACTATCAACCAGTACTCCCAGGTCCTTCTCTGCCAGGCAGCTTTCCAACCACTCATCTCCCAGCCTGTAGCGCTGCTTGGGGTTGTTACGCCCCAGATGCAGGACCCAGCACTTGGCCTTGTTGAACTTCATGCAGTTGATGCAGAATCAGATTACTCTGATTCTTTCTGCTTGTGTATTTACCTTTGATTTTCTCATTTCAGTGAAAATGACTAAGCTTAAGTAAGTCAAAGTATATAAAGGGGCAAGTAAATATTTTTGGTTAGTTGTTTTTTTTGTTGTTGTTGTTTTTTTTTGTTTTCATGAAGGAGGAAGAGGATAATATCTGAAATACTCTGTTGGAATCATTTCACCTGATTACTCCAAATTCTATCAGACTAGCAGATGGCAAGAGCCATCATAAATGACTACAAATCTATTCTTTGCACTTTTATGATCCCAGGAACATAGTATTTATTCTGATGGTAAGTATCTTGAAAAATCACTGCAAAAATAGATAATGTCACAGAACAAAACTCATAGCACAGAAGAAGAATATGAATTTCAGAATCTCTGATGGACCTTCAGAATGAAATTGAATTACAAGTGATGATAAGCCTGCAGTCTTTGTTCACCTCTTGTTTGGCAAAATCAGAGAAGACAACAGAAAAATATAATTCAAAGACATGCAAGGGAAGTAGTATTTGATTAATAAATTGAAATATGAGCAGTAATTTCTATAACATTAAAATAATTTGGTTTTGTAAATTTGTAGAGTAATTTTATAATATTTTTTAATAATATTATGTTACAGTCATACCCAACAGAAAACATTGACACTCAGCCACTGAGCTTTTTCTGTTTCTGTCTTTCATTCATTCCTTCATTTATAAAACATTGGAAGGCTGTGATGCTTGTATAAATCTATATTTCATAAATCTTTTTTTTTTTTTTTTTTATTCTGAAAGGAGGAAAAAACACATAGTATTCTAAGTATTTATTGCATGAATCCCATCTTTTCTATTATTTACTTTCTCTCCTCTAGAATACCACAGTAGAGAGCTGGGGTAACACCACAGAAATCACTAAAGCTACATGAATGTTACACTTGCATGAGGTACGAGAAAAGAGATAGTTTTCCTAAATAAAAGAAACTAAATTAAACTGAAGTTGAGATTCTGAATATAGAGCAAAGGATGACTGGAAAAAAAATATCTAGTACTGTAATGCTCTAAAAAGAAAGTATATGCCCAGGAATTCAAAATTAAGAAGACTCTTAAAAGACAGCTAAATATTTTAAAGAGGGAAAAAGCCTAGTTTATACTGCTAAATGTGTTACTTCAATGAAATGATTGAATAGTGCATTGCTAGTTGAAACTGGTCATTATGAACTTGCTCAATTCTGGTGGCTTTTTTTTTTTAATTTTATTTATTTAAATATTAAGTATTTAAGTATTAAGTTGGAAAGATCTGAGTAGCCTCACTGTAGCAATACTAAAAATAAATAAAGATACTAAATAAAAGTATTCAGCATATGTTTTTGAAATGTTCATGTTTGTGAAGGAATTGTTGATAGCCAGTTTAAATTCTTCATAGGACTAACCAAGGTGAAGAGAGTGGGAACTAACACAGTAATGATATGATTGATATTAGCTAGATCTGGCAATGTATTCAAAGTCTGTTCTTTGAAAGATATATCTCCCTACTGCTGTTAGAAAACTACACAGCTGAAAGAGCTGTACTTGCTTCTTTCCAAGCCCAGCAGAAATATAGCTTCTGAAATGCAGAGCCATGCACAGTGAAAACACAGTAGAGACTTATTTCATAACTACTTTAAGCTGTTAGTATAGGTAAAGGAATTAGGAGAAAAATATTGTGTGAACAGAAACTAACCCACTCAAATTTCTTGGTCTATATTAAATATTAAAAAGTACATTCTGATGAAGGTATTATACTCTTTGAGAAGTAACAGTACCTCTTCCAAACTGATTTTCAATTATTTGTACCAAGATTTTTCTTTTCCAGTTTGATACTGCAATTTTTGTAACACTGTGATGGCTCATAAAAATTGCATTAAAGAAAAGGTCAAATTTTTAAAGTAGAATCAAGGATTGGAAATATTAATTTATGGCTACTATTTGGGAGCTAAATCTAATTTCAGAATGAATGTTTATGTTGCAGAGTTGTCTCTGTTGTTGCAGATTTGGTGGCCCATACTACTAAGGGAGGTAATGTCAACATGATGGCATCACTGCTATATCCTGTTGTGACTACAGATGCCCATATTTCTAGCCTACTGAATTTGGCAATGATTCACAAGTAGCAGTAGTACATTAAGGAACAAATTGAGCTATAGGCCAAAAAATATGAACATTGGCAACAAGGGTTTGGAAGGAAAAGCAGGATTTTTTTTAAAAAAAAAAGACAAATATGAGGTCAAAGAGCTAGGAAAACAGGACAGTTAAATATTTTCACTGAATCTTTAGCAACGTGTCCTACATTGTGATTTGTTTGTAAGAGATAAATAGTACGAATATGATTGTTTTGATGATCAACAATTCAAAATTAATTCAAAATAGAAGAACTATATATGATTACTTTATTCAGATTCAGCTTGGTTTCATCTAAGGATACAATTTAATGTATTTATGAGTCTTCCAAAGTATGTATCTTGCACATATCTCTGCTGCATGTTAAGGTGAATCTAACTAAAGTGGCCTTCAAGATCCAGGGGAGTGCTCCCTCCCAGTCTCCTTACAGCTGATTCCAGTGTACTCTCAGCACGTGGTTCCTCCTGTCTTGGTCCAATGGATACAGCTTGTGCTGTCTGCAGGTCAAGCCAGCAGCAAGGATGAGAATATACTACAGAAAAGCTCAGCTTGATCCTTCCCTTCTGCCTAATTATGACTGAGGTTCACTGGTGAAGTATGGACACACCCTTGCTCTCTGTTGCAAACAGAGATGGATCACTTATGGATCACTTGAATAGTCACATTGCTTTAAGTCTGCAGAATACCTAGGCTCAGATCTCAGGCCCTTTACCCAGTCACCAGATCAGACCTTTGGTATTTCCAGGTGTTGTTTTCCTCCTGCTCACCAGTAGGACACTTGAAATTTGCTGGCAACTTAAAGAATCATACTCTGATCATGACTAGGATTCACCTCCAGAATCAGACACATAAGGCTGCTTGAATGTAAACCTCCAGTGCCAGTATATCATGCTGTGGCTGCCAGCTCTTTCTCTAGAAGAATTTGTGCAGGATATATCATCCTGTTCAGGAGCCTATGTTTGGGCAGCTTAGTCATTCTGCTATATTCTGCAATATAAATGATTACACGTGAACTAGGTATCTAAGCTCCTGCTACAGTCAATACCAATCTAGTCAATACAGGCAGTGGATATACAGAGCTATTCAGCTATCTTAAAGCAGACGTCTACTTTAGGATGAGATAAATAGGTCCCTAGACTTCATTGACTCTACCGGCTACATCTTCATTGATTATGATGGATGCTTAAACAGCAGTTTACATGTTGTAAGCTATGTTGTTATAACAAGGATATAGATGTCTGAATCTGGAGCTAAATTCTATTCTTAAAGACACTTGCATTTATTTATTTATTTATTGGTAGAAAAAAAATATATATATATTTTAAGGAAAAATTTGGCCTAAATATGATTTTCTTTCATATTTTAGATAAATTTTACTATAGCATATATTGAACAAGGTAATAATCCAAAATAAGTTTCAATCAGTTTTGTCTATCTCAAGTATAACTATCTAATGTTACTCTTTGTTTTGACTGTTCTACATTAACTAAAAATTTTTTGTATATTTATTCTGAATTTGATGCTTATGGATCCAGAAGCATTTGGGGGGGCTAAATTATGAATTAAACTCCAATAGTAAACAGCAGTTAAATATAGTTATTTTTTTCTAAATGTTTATTTTATAGAATACAAAGCACCAAGAAAACTTGTTTGCTCAGAATTTTCTTTTTGCCTGTCATATACAAAATGTCTTGCATTTTATTATTTCTTATATGTGAGATGGATGCAATTAATAATAATGCATCCAGTATTCTTAAGCTATTGCTTTTGACATAGACAAAAATTAGATAATTCTGTGGAGTACTAGCTGTTAAAAAGACCTTAAAGATTAATTAAAGATTTAAAGATTAAGGATAAAAAGATTGCTGCACCCAGCTCTGGTCTCCTAAGGAAACAAAACAAAACAAAACAAAAACAACAAATATTGAGGTGCAGGAGCAAGTTAAGTTGTTTGGGGGCTACATTTGTTCCTCCTGGAGACAGAAGGTTAAGGTCAAGTCTCATTTGTATCTACAACTACCTAAAAGGAGGGTGTAAAAAGAGTCGGGATGGATGCATCTTAGCGGTATGTAGTGGAATGATTAGATACAACAGACACAAATAAGAAAGTGGGAAAGTCTGAGTCAACATGCTGTGTTTGGCTGGGGTAGAGCTAATTTTCTTCATAGTAGCTTGTATGGTGCCATGTTTTGTATTTATAATGAAAGACAGTGTTTATAACACAATGATATTTTAGTTGTTGCTGAGCAATACTTACACAGAATCAAGGTCTTTTTGGTTTTTCATACTGCCATGCCAGTGAGTAAGCTTTGGGTGCACAGGAAGCTGGGAGAGGACACAGACAGGACAGATGACCCAAAATGACCAAAGGGATACCCCATACCATATGACACCATACTCAGCAATAGAATCTGGGGGAAAGAAGGAGGAGATGGGGGTACATTAGGAGTGATAGCATTTGTCTTCCAAGTAGCTGTTTGGTGTGATGGAGCCCCCATTTCCTGGAAATGGCTAAACATCTGGCTGCCAGTGGGAAATAGTGAAAAAACAAACAAACAAACAAACAAAAAAACAATATTATTTTGCTTTGCTCATATGTACAGCTTTTGCTTTACCTAGTTAGCCATCTTTATCTTAACCTACAAGTTTTATCAATTTTACCTTTCTCATTCTCTTACCCATCCTATCATGGGTGAGTGAGCAAAAAGCTATGTGGGGCTTAGCTGCCTAACAGGGTTAAATCACAACATTCCATAAAAGGAGAAAACAATTTGACAAGACTTTAACATATGTCCAGAGATGTGGTGCAACCTATATGTCCTTGGAGACATTCAAAGCTTGAAGCTTGACTGGACATGTCCTATGCTGCTTTGAACAGGAGGCTGGGCCAGAGGACCTCTGGATATTCCTTTCAAACTATGTGAATCTCATTCTATGCATTTAACTTTTTAATTTTTTTTTCCCCACTTAAAGCAATCAGATAAAACCAGGACTCAATTCTCATTTTTCATCCAGAATTTTGTAATGAAAAAGATGATGAGCTTCTACTTGTCTCATTGTTTCTCTAAAGGGGAAAATAATACCTTTATTAGATATCAGCTGAAAAGCAAGTAAGCTTTAGGCATATAAGCCATTTTTCACATTAAAAACTACAACAAGCTGTGTTCCAGGGCTTTGATTTTCCAGTCCTCTAAGATAGGTATCTACCCAAGAATGATGTAACTTCAACAGGGTTGAAGAAGACCATGATTCCTCTCTATGGAAGAAAGAAAGTGGAAAGTTTGTTGGTCTCACTGTTATGGAAGAGTGATGAGGGCAAAGTGCACATTTTAGAATACAATATATTTCTCAGCTTCTCTGTACTAAACATTAGACCTTGTCTGGTCTCATAAAAGATGCTACTTTTCCTTCATATCCTTGTAACATTAACATTAACCTATCAAAGCTAGTGCAATACTGTCATTGCTCCTGCTGCATATAGTAGAAGTAAAAGACATTCCTCTGAGTGGCAGAATTCAAAGTGAAACCTCACTGGTTTGAAATCAAAAGCATCTCTAATAACTGACGGAAAGAGGAATGATTTAGGGCTTCAGAACTTCTGTTTTTAGTAATCTAATATAAATCACTAGAGAGTTAATGATCAGAAGCTGTCACTATTAGATTATTATTAGATTTAATTAATAATCCAGATGTTAAATCAGTTTTCATCTTCATTTTATTATTATAATTTCTAGTGTTACTTTGAATGTAGTTGCTTCCACAGCATCTGGAAAACAATACTGAAATGAAACAAAGGAAGAAGATCTGTATTTATGATGAAGGAAGTGTGTTTCCTTGAGAAACAAGAGAGCGTGTTTCTTCTTTTCACTGGAAACAGTTTTTCCATCATTTTGTTTTTTAAATACTTTTAAAACCACAAATCCAGGTAGTTAAGCTAATGAGGTATTATACAAATTTGGTTTAGAGGAAATAACTTTTATTCAAATAAATGCCTCTGTATTTGCTCACTTTTATGAAAAGTCACTTAATAAAAGTGGACTACAAGAAAGAAAAGGGAAGAAAGATTCACAGATTCACAGATTTCTCTAGGTTGGAAGAGACCTCAAGATCATCGAGTCCAACCTCCCGACCTAACACTAAGTACTCCACTAAACCATATCCCTAAGCTCTACATCTAAACGTCTTTTAAAGACCTCCAGGGATGGTGACTCCACCACCTCCCTGGGCAGCCCGTTCCAATGCTTAATAACCCTTTCGGTAAAGAAGTACTTCCTAACATCCAACCTAAAACTCCCCTGTCGCAACTTTCGCCCATTCCCCCTCGTCCTGTCACTAGGCACGTGGGAGAATAGACCAACCCCCACCTCTCTACAGCCTCCTTTCAGGTAACTGTAGAGAGCGATGAGGTCGCCCCTGAGCCTCCTCTTCTCCAGGCTGAACAAGCCCAGCTCCCTCAGCCGCTCCTCGTAAGACTTGTTCTGCAGACCCCTCACAAGCTTGGTCGCCCTTCTCTGGACTCGCTCGAGCACGTCCATGTCCTTCCTGTAGCGAGGGGCCCAAAACTGAACACAGTACTCGAGGTGCGGCCTCACCAGAGCCGAGTACAGGGGCACAATCACTTCCCTCGACCTGCTGGCCACACTGCTTCTTATACAGGCCAGGATGCCGTTGGCCTTCTTGGCCACCTGAGCACACTGCTGGCTCATATTCAGCCGACTATCCACCAATACTCCCAGGTCCTTCTCGGCCAGGCAGCTTTCCAGCCACTCATCTCCCAGCCTGTAGCTCTGCTTGGGGTTGTTGCAGCCCAGGTGCAGGACCCGGCACTTGGCCTTGTTGAACTTCATGCAGTTGACCTCAGCCCATCGCTCCAGCCTATCCAGATCCTCCTGCAGAGCCTTCCTGCCCTCGAGCAGATCGACACACGCACTTAGCTTGGTGTCGTCTGCAAACTTACTGAGGGTGCACTGGACGCCCTCATCCAGATCATCAATAAAGATATTAAAGAGGACCGGCCCCAGTACCGAGCCCTGGGGGACTCCACTAGTGACCGGCCTCCAACCAGATTTGACTCCATTCACCACAACTCTCTGGGCCCGGCCATCCAGCCAGTTTCTAACCCAGCGAAGCGTACGCCAGTCCAAGCCCCGAGCAGCCAGTTTCTCGAGGAGAATGTTGTGGGAAACGGTGTCAAAAGCCTTACTGAGGTCAAGGTAGACCACGTCCACAGCCTTTCCCTCATCCACCAAGCGCGTCACTTGGTCATAGAAGGAGATCAGGTTCGTCAAGCAGGACCTGCCTTTCATAAACCCATGCTGACTGGGCCTGATCGCCTGCTTGCCCTGCAAGTGCCGCGTGATGACCCTCAAGATAATCTGCTCCATGATACATTAATGAAAGTAGTCTAAAAATATAGGATATATCATATGCAAAAAGGAAACAGGAAGTCTAATAAATTTTGGCATTTTGTTTTACTCATCTTCTGGTAAATATGAAACTCTACTTCATTTTAAAGAATCTATAAATTCAATTAATCTTTCCATTGACATTAAAATCCACAGCAGGTCTAGCATGTGGTGTGTACACCAGAGACATGAAGTTTTATAATTAAATATGCCCTGGCCTTGAAGAGAAGTTTTGTGTGTTCAGGCAAAAAGACTGAGCATCAAATGGAATGGAAAATTCTATTATTGCATATTGGTTTTTGAGTACAGAGATGCTACCTACAGTTAAGTTTAGAGGCTAGGTGTCACCTTTACACCAATCATGTCATTGCTTCTGTTTTTCATAGAGAGCTTTTTTCTCTATTACTTCACTGCCCTGGATCCAACTGCTACGCAGGAGATTGATGCTAGTGATGTGGAATATCTAGTTTTGTTAGACAATTTCATAAGAAAAAAAAAAAATGTATGTAGCACTGAGATAACCTTTATAAATAAATGATCCATGCACCAGCTTTACATGTTTTAGCCATTCACATTCAAACACCTCATTCATATTCAAACTGGGCAGTCCAAAGAACAGGAAAGAATGTCTCAAAATTGTACAAGTACAACAAAATCAATCTACAATTCCTAACTTAATCACTAAACATACAAGTATTGTTTCTCTAAACCTAAGCATATTTCTGGTGAGGCATGGAGGAACAGGCAGAGCTGGTGTAAAGACAGTGTGATCTCTGCTTTCCACTTCATTGAGTGAAAATGTAGGTACCTCACTTCTTCTGATTATATATATATATATTATATATTATATTATATTATACATATGTGTGTGTATATATATATATATATGATTAAAATTTACATAGAGCCTGAGACAATAGTTCTTAAATATGAGCTATTCAATTTGCTTCATGAACTGGTAGCATTCATAATTGCCAATAGTCTTAATCCAAAAGTGATAGTTTAATAGAGATACCCTGACTCTACTATTACTATGTTAATTTTCTCTGCATACACGGACTGCCCATTTGCCCCAAAACTTTGTTAATTCCTGCCTCATGGCAGATGCACTTGAAACTTGAGAGGGCTGTTAACTGTTTCAAAGGCCACTGTAGCATGCATAAATGAAGAGATGTGCCATATTATTTTTAGGTGTATATCAATTTTCCTAAAACTTTCTGCCAGGAGGTCAAGGGAAGATGTGATTATTAAGATAATTGGGTCCTTGATAACACATACCAAAGTAGGAGACAAACATAGATCAAGATAACCCATGGATAACCTGTGCCCCTCATTCACTCAGGATTATTACACGGTCCCTTCCAACTCAGAATATTCTAT
This sequence comes from Anser cygnoides, assembly GCF_040182565.1. Classification (NCBI taxonomy): domain Eukaryota; kingdom Metazoa; phylum Chordata; class Aves; order Anseriformes; family Anatidae; genus Anser; species Anser cygnoides. Next base: position 125,658,083 of record NC_089873.1, on the reverse strand, counting down.
GATTCTGTGGTTTCTTCCTGTTGCAGATGATGTTCAACCTTCTACAACAATTCTTTTGGAGGTTATTGTCCCTCTTTTGGTATGACACTTTCATTTACATCTTACTCTTTTCTCCCATTCAAATCCTCTGCAATTTTTAATGCATTATTTCATTTTCAGTTTATGGCATTCTTTGAAGGCTGGATGTTGAATTAGATGGGATATATTTCCAGAGCATAAAACTTTTGAATGGTATTCTAAGCTGGCTATTATTTTTATTTTTATTTTTAAATGAATTAAATATTTATAGTAAATATTTGTATATTTTCTGTTCAAAAAAAGTAAAATATTTTAATTGTAAAATTATAAATTTGAAAAATTGTAAAAAAACATAATAATAACATAATTTTGGATTTTCTGACATGAAACTGCTCAAGAATGTAATATATATATATATTTATCATTTTCAGTTTATTTCCTATAGTAGTTTCTAACTGAAACTTTAACTTTCCATAGTGTGTAGACAGTTGCAGATTTCTGTGGTCTTGTTTGAAACACAAAATATGTGCAGTTTGGACTCAGTTTAAAATCTTAACTTTCATGAATATAGAGAGGGGAGAGTCATTGTATTACTGCTTCATAAGTTCTTCAGACTCACAAAAACCAAAAGCCTAACCACTTACATAACACTACACATACACAACCTTTTTTTCTGTCTTGAAGTAAGGACTATCTGCAAGTTTGTCATGTTTTTTTTTTTTGTTGTTGTTTTTGTTGGTTGTTTGTTTGCTTTGTTTTTTAATATATAGCCTAATTTTACATAGATTCTAATGCATGTTGAAAGAGAAGCCAAACTTGAACTGGTAGTTTGTTTTGATGATAAGTGAGGTAAGTAATATTAGTCTGGTAAGATGACTGTTTCCTGACTCATGTCAGTCTCAAAAATATCTGTGATTCATTGTATCTGGAGAATAATAGTGTTATTTTCTGTGTGCCCAATGATGAATTATTCTTGTAGTAATAATACAAGGATGCCTTATATAGATAACAACAAATTATTTTTCACTATTTGTAATATTAAATGAAAAAAAAAAAAAAGTCTACTTCATGATTTGGGATGTACCAAGTTTTATTGTGCACTGACCACTTCAACATAAGTATCTGTAGCTCAGAGATAGGAAAGATCCTGTTTTAGGAAAAAAAAAAATAATCCTGAAATAATCGTAATGAGTCTCTTCTTATGTTATGTGTTTCATGAAATCATGAACTCGTGCATGATTCAAAATTCTGTATATAAAAGAAAATCAATGACTATAATCAATGGTAGTGTATTTTTTTAAGACAATTGGTGTTTGCCTATGAGTACAGTAAGTAACTCAACTAGATCTAATAAAGTATGAAAGAATTAGGTATAAAAATAGAATTCAGTTCCCTTAAAAGATCAAAAGAGAGCTTTATTAAAGGAAGATATTGCTATGCAATAATTATGGAAACACAGTTTCTCTGTCTTGAAAAATAAATCAATTTCTTACAATTAGAAAATTAACCGTGGGACCTTTATGACTCAGAGTTCAATTCCAGTATTTGAGAGATGATAGAAAAAACAATTTAGGAGGCAAACATTCTTGGTTTTGCAGCTTTGTTGCATGTTATTTTCTAATCAAATGTAACACATTTTGATATCCAATGGGAATAATCACAACAATATTAAAATACAGCAAGGTTTTTTTATTTTATTTTATTTTATTTTATTTTATTTTATTTTATTTTATTTTATTTTATTTTATTTTATTTTATTTTATTTTATTTTATTTTATTTTATTTTATTTATTTTATTTTATTTTATTTTATTTTATTTTATTTCCTTTTCCAGCTTCTAGCCTTCTAGGCCATAATCTTTCATTTTCTAGCTTCTAGGCCATAATCTTTAGATATAAAAGGTTAGTTTTCAGGCCAGGCACGTTTTGAAAAGGTTACAATCTAGTTTCCAAATGCAGGAGGATAATGAAAGGAAAGCTGGCTATCTGGTTCTTTTTGGATATCAGAAAAAAAAAAAAAAAGACCAACTATGTAAACCATCCATCTTTTAAGAAGATGATTGGAGAACAAATCTTTACATATTCATTAGCTATTTTGAACTTTCAGGCCATTGATACAAAATTAGAATGCTGCTGCCTCATCTCTAAAATCGGCCAATATCTTCAAGCATTAACAGTGTTAACTTCTGGAATTTAATACTAAATATATAAACTGGCACATAATGATGTTGTTCTCAGAAGTGCTGAATACCCAAAACTCTTCCTAGTTTATTGGGAGCATAAGAAGGAAGTGGTCTATAGAGCTAAAATGTAATTTATCTTTAATAGTACTCTTCATGCACCATAGCACAAAATCCTTTTCAAGAAAGGCAGACTTCTTGCCTCAGTCATAGCACTGTACATTCAGCACTGCTTTGGTGATACATACAGATAGCAAAGAGATAATAAATTTCACCCAAAATGTTTAACAAAAGTTATAACGCTTCTTGTACATGTAAGCATTCAGATGTTTTATAGAAAAATAAGGAAAATGAGGAAGTGTTTTTGAATGTGTTGTGAGAGAGAGAAGATAATTTTCCCAATTTTGTCTGCTTTATTATTGGTGGCTGAGGTAATGTCACTCGTGATGACAGAATGTTGATGGATGGCCTACTTTGTATATTTTCATATGCTACTGTCAGAGTTCTCAAAAATTCAGTGTGTGTCAGGGCCCTGAGGGCACTACCAGCATTCACTGTCCCTCAGCATAACCCCTGGACTTTTCCACCCAGCCCAGGCCCAGACCCTCACATTAGCCCCCTGGCCCATTAGCCCCCACTCCAAAGAAGCTGCAGCAGGGTCAGTGTCCAAATCCCATAGCCCTGCCCTACCTGAACATGGGCCCTGCCCAGCTAGGTCCACCTGCAGGGCCAATGCCCAGCCCAGCCTCAGCCTATCCCCAAGGAGGTGCCTGGAGCTGGGGCTGCCGTGGTGCACCTGGCTACCCTGTTCCTCTTGGAGCAGTGGGATGGGCCCCCACTGCCAGGCCCCCCTAAGCCACCCCCACGGACAGCCCCAGTGGTTCTGGACCACAGGCAGTGTCCTGACCATTTGCTACTCTGTTTTAATGGCAAATCTCACTAAATATGTAGGTAAAGATAAGTCATGATAGCTGGCATGTAGTATGTAAAGTACCTGTGGCAACAAACACTTTTATACATACATCTTGTACCCAAAGAAAATAAAACAGGAAAGAAACAGATATAAGTTTTTATTCAGTAGCTCTTCTAAACAGATGCCAATAGCCTGTAATTGGTCACAATGTCCTCTCTTGATCTGCATCCAGGTAGGTTGTGAACAGATTGATTATCCCATATAATAACCACAGAAAAACACCTCTTCCTTTTACTTCCCTACAACTTAAATTATTGGACTATCTTAATTACTTTAAAGACATGATTCATTTTAAGAGAAGTCACCGATTCTTGTAGAATAGCACCTATGTAGCTGAACACAGCATTCACTTCCTGATGCTTAATGTTGGATAAAATGGGAAGTGATCATGGTCTCTGAAAATGAAAGTATTGCTTTTCAATATAAGCCGAAGTATGGAATGGCTGGGGCTTTTTCTTACCTGCTTTCTCTGTGATTTTATTAACAGTTGATGGCATTGCTAAAAAATTAACACGTGTAAAACTGAAGAAGGAAATTTAGGGACAGGAGTTTAAGAAATAAACAGCAAGTCCCTGATTCTGTACATCTTGGTGCCAGCAATATGCCTGCATGACACCCTTTGAGTCCAAGTGGAAGTGCCATTCATTCAAAATATCTACTTTAAGTAATACACAGTAAGGCTAGCAATTGGGTTTAGCTGTAGTGATTCTAATTCTATGTATTTGCTCATAACACTACCATTGGACATGACATAATGTCATAGCCAAGTATATGACTAAGCATCAATAACAGGAAAACAAAAAGACTTTTTACCCCTTTATCACTGTTTTTGCAGGGTTTTCTAGCTGCTGTGGGGAATGGTCTTTTGGAAAATGCTGACTACTTACTTTGTTATGTTTGCAAACATTGTATGCATTACAGTTGCTAGCAATTAATATATCAGAAACTGCTCTGTAAGTATCCTTTTCTCAAATTTGTGGAGAACTAAACTGAAGGTCCTAAAAGTAACCCCCTGATCTTTTCCCCAAAAATAAAATAAATGTGATTGCTATCAATGATCTGATGAATTCTGCTTGTGAGAGTTGCAAAACTGTTGTTAGGTATGTGTATCACAGGAATCTCAGCGTCCTGTTCAGAGGCCATCCTCTTGATGGTATATGAAATCATGAAAAAGCTGACCAGATACCCATGTACCACACAATAGTTTACAGTCACAAAGCTAATGGTGCAATACTTTACCCCTAAGAACTTCAGAAAAATGAACCATGATAAGGATACTGTTCACAAAAAATTAAAAGAAGCTCACAGTGAAAGGGAAGGAGGGAAATAAATAGTTGTTGGTGTAGGATTGTTGCTGGCCTTCTCTGCCAAATAAATTTTTTCTGAGTCTGTCCCAAGAAGAAATATTCTTGTGTTGTCTGGTTTACTTAGGCAAACCTTTGTATTCTTCCTTTATTGATGGTTGACAATGTCCAATACTTCCTGAGCAACAGGGTAAGTGTACTCAGGAGACTTCACATGGTCAACCACTTCTGATTTGTGTTGTTCCACTAGAATAATACTTAATTTCCTCTTTTTTGATTGCTCTACTTCACATGTGACAAAGTTTGTTGAATAGCTTAGCTTTTTTATCTCATGTTAAGCCTAGGTTTTGGAGACTGTCCCTTATTTCATCATCTGAACAGATCTGAACAGTGGGAAGTGTCAGCCCTAGTGTCTTTGCCTGATAGTGATGGTACCCTTACATACTCCATCTGGCTTTCTTATACCAACTACTTCTATCTATCTATCTATCTATCTATCTACCTACCTATCTATCTATCTATCTATCTATCTATCTATCTATCTTCATGCAATCTATCACTACTTAACAGGAAGCCCTGGAAATGAGGAAAAGCAAAATTTAGGAAGAGGATAATAACACCTTCATCTTGTTTCACTAGCAGCTTTTTTCTTTCAAAAGACACTCTTACTACCCAGGTTTTTAATGATTTTGTAACAGCTTTTGAGCACATTTATCTGGCAAGACTTTAACAGAACGTTCTCTTTCAAAGTATCCAGGGCAATTCAGAAATGTCTTTTATCAGGTCTTCAAAAGCAATTCAAAGCATAGCTTTCCCCAGTCTGGGGAGGAACAGATCAATAGCTCCAGGAGGGATAGGAGCTGTTCAGACAGTAAGACATCATACTCCTGTTCTGCCTTGATATTGATGCAAGGATGTTGAATCAACTCAATGCTGAGTGCAGGTTGTGGAGAATAGTCAGTCTTGTTAGTGTCACTGATAAGCACAACCCTTAGGCAAAGGGAAGTTGAACAGCTCGCTCCTTATTTTGACTTTGTGGATGGAAGTCTGCAAGCTTGGTGTGAGAGGTTGACAAAGAAGGGAGTCTTGTATTGGTGGGATGGCCCTGTTTTGATGGCAGAACAGAATCTTGAAGGCCACAGTCCCCAGACCTTCAGTTAAGTTCTACACAAATTTGATAAAAGAACACTTACAGAGCAGTTTCTGATATATTAATTGCCAGCAAGTGTAACACATGCAATATTTGCAAGCATAGTGAAGTCAGCATTTTCCAAAAGACCTATTCCCACAGTAGCTAGAAAACCCTGCAAGAACAGTGATAAAGGGGTACTTCAAGCACTTTTTGGTGATGAAAAATGTTAGGTAGTGCTGTTTAATTTTTCAGTAATTACCCAGTTGCTATAGATCACCCTCTGCATATTCAGAAGGGGCATATTTTCTGTAGTCCTTTTCTTCTTGTTCCTGATGGTTGTAATGCTGCTCTGTTATGACCTTTTTAAGGGTAACAGAATCTGGATTTATAACATAGACCAACATGAGGATTCTCCACATCTCGAAATTGATCTTTTCTCTGTTAGATGAGTTTAGAGTGATACCTTTAATTTCAAGCAACAGTTCCCCTGACTGCATATAGATGTAGGCTTAGGATCCTGATAACGGGAAAGCAATGATGTGTTCATCTAGTGAAAATTCACTTCCCAGTTCGCCTAAATAGTCACCAAGGTGATGGGTTCCAGTTTTCTGGACAATTTATGATTAGCCCAGCATCTATGTCATGATAAAGGCAATAGTCATGTAACACATAAAAGAGAAAGCTAAAATTATACTCTAGAGTCTCATGTCCATAGATGTACTTTCACAAGATCATTGACAGGTTTTCAGCGTGACCTTCATTTCTAGTTGAATGTGTTCGCATACCAAGGACACAAAACTATGCTTGTTGCCTTTACTCATTATCTTCTAGGGAACAGAGCTGTGAAAGCAGAAAGACTTTGTAATGAAGGTATACCCAAGGATTTCCTTTACTCAGAAGGTCAACTGCAGTTCTTTCCTTTTAATCAGCACCTTGGTTTGAGACTTCAGAGGTTACAAACTGCAGTTTAGTTGTTCTGTTCCTTCTCTTAGAAAATGGGAAGGGTACCACTGAGATCAAAGTTTGCCTCCTTATGCCCTCTGCTGGCAAAATCAAAATTGATTGATTAGCAGTGGCTGAATCCTGGAAGTCCTAAGCTTTGAGGGAATAACAAAACAAAACAAAATAAAAAACAAACTTAACCTAACCTAATTTAACTTAATCTAACCTAATCTAAACTAAAAGCTCCAGCTCCTCCTCAGATTTGCAACACACATATTCAAAATTCAAGCTTTTGGCTAGGCTCCTTTGCCACCAAGGGCCAGCTCAATGAGCTTCTGCAGCAGGAAATTCCTGAATTTTTCATTGCACTCTACATCTTCCTGAGGAGTGGAAGTGGAGAGGGAAGTACCAATTTCTTCTCCATGGTAACAAATGGTAGGACACAAGAATGGCACAAAGCTGAACCAGGGGGGCTTCAGAGTGGACATTAGGAAAAAAAATTCTTTGCTGTGAGGGTAGTCAAACATTGGAACAGGCTTCCTAGAAAAGTGATTGATGCTCTGTGCCTGTCAGTCTTCAAGAAGCATTTGGATAATTCCTTCAATAATATGCTTTAAATTTTGGTTAGCACTGAAGTGGTCAGGCAGCTGGTCTAGATGATCTTTGAAGGTCCCTTCCAACTGAACTATTCTATTCTATTCTATTCTATTCTATTCTATTCTATTCTATTCTATTCTATTCTATTCTATTCTATTCTATTCTATTCTATTCTATTCTATTCTATTCTATTCTATTCTATTCTATTCTATTCTATTCTATTCTGCTCTGTTCTGTTCTGTTCTGTTCTGTTCTGTTCTGTTCTAATGAAGACCTAAAAGCCTGCTGTCAATATGACAGGTGTCATGGTGTCATCTTGAATTCACCCGTGTCAGCACTTTTGTGGCACTCTGGCATATAATGCTGTTAAACCATCCTCTGATAGACCAAGTAATTTACTGTTTTATTTATATATTTATTTATTTATTATGTGTGTGTGTTTCTATTGTCAAAATAGGCTGTTTTCTTATTTCAGCCCAGAAGAGCCTGAAAGAAGGCTGTCTTTTAACTACTAATGCTCTCTTGCTGCATCTATTACAGTCCTGGGAACCAATGGGCAGAGGAAAGCTGTTGCTCCAATTCAAATAATTTCATCCTTTTCTGACTTTTGTATTAGTCCTTGGAAAGTGGTAGAAGTGTCCCTAGAAGTTGTAGGTATGCCCTGTCCCTGAAAATAAATTCGATGTTACAGTACTTGTCCTCACATGTATGTGAATTGGATTTGGCATGGCAATGTAATTAACTCCCACATTCAGCTGCTCTCCCCAGATAAGCAAAATTTCTTACCTAACCAAGTCAAACCTGACAAAAGAAGGTGTTTTGTTTGCACTGATAGCCCAGCTGCAGTTGCTCCAGTCTGTAATACTCCATTTCAGAGGAAGCATTCTTAAAAGCTTAAGTCATCTCTACAGTTATCCTGGGAAAGTCAGTCAAGGACTGTCTCAAATATTCATGAGAGGAATGGTTATACACGGTGTGCCTACATATAGGGGTTATCCCTATGACTTGCTGAGGCGATTGGCTCCAGGGCAGACACATTCTTCAGCAGAGTGGAGGATCCCAGCGTGAAGGTGTTTCCCTACATTGAGGCCTCTCAAGGCAGCCAAGGGAGCTACCAGGACCCGGCAGCCCTCATGAGGGTGGCTCACGAGGCAAGGGTGGAGCCAGAAGACCCCCCTCTGTCATACAAAGTCAGCTCCTACGGAGCGCGGGCGAACAGGGCGTGGGGCCTAAGTCAGGGCACGACGTGGCAGTTTGTGCGGCAGTGTGTGCAGGCAGGGTGAGCAGGCAGGGTGAGCAGGCAGGGCGGCCTATCTCTTCCCACTCAGGAAACTGGCTCACCTACTGGCTGCCTCCAGACAGCAAATCCAGCCATGGTCTCCACCAGGCAGGAAGCTCTTGCCAAAAAGACTGTGGCAACCCAGACCGAGTGCCTGCCCAGAAATGAAGTTGTTCGGGTCTCTGGCTTCAGGGAGTGCCAGAGGCTGTTGCTGCCAATGGAGGGAGGCAGAGATACCACTGCCATGAGGTGCGAGCAAGTGACAAGTCTGATCAGCCTGGTGGCAGAGCTCAAGGAGGAGGTGGAGATATTAAGGACCATCAGGGAGTGTGAGCAGGAGTTAGACTGGTGGAACAACTCCCTGCCATGCCTGCAAGCAAGGAACTGGGGTGATACACCCTAACTAACTAGTGGTGGACCCTCTGCCCTGTAGCCATCGGGCAGAGGGAGGGGACCTAAGAAATGGAGAGGAATGGAAACAGGTCCCTGCTCTTGTGGTGGTTTTACCTTGTTAGGCAGCTGAACTCCACTACAACTGCTCTCTCACTCCCGCTCCTCAGAAGGGGAGGGGAAGAAGAAAAGAAAAAAACAATTCATGGGTTAAGATAAGGATAATTTAATTAAAGGAAAAATAATTATTAAGAGAAAATTATTTTAAAGTGAAAAATAAATAACTAAAGGGAAAAGGAAAGGAAACAAACCCATGGGGGATCCAGATTGGAGCAGTTTGCTCCTGGGGGATGGACCCCGTGGTACGGACCCATATCTGGAGCAGTTCTTGAAGAGCTGCTGCCTGTGGGCAGCCCACATCGGATCAGTTTGGCAAGGACTGCATCCCATGGGAGGCACCCCACAACACAGGGGACGAGAGTGACCGAGAAGGAGTGGCAGAGAATATAGACTGTCCATAATCCCCAGTCTCCCGTTCCCCTGCGCTGCTCAGGGGGGAGGAGGTGGAAGAGTGTGGATGGGGGGGAAGGTGCTTTTGGTTTCTTTCCTTTGTTTCTCACTTCTCTAGCTTGTTAGTAATAGGCAATAAATCTTACTATCTCCCTATGCTGAGTCTGTTTTGCCCGTCACAATAATTACTGCGTGATCTCCCTGTCCTTATCTCAACCCTTGAGCCCTTTTCATCGTATTTTCTCCCCGTTCCTCTTTGAGGAGGGGGAGTGAGAGAGTGGTTGTGGTGGAGCTCGGCCACCCACCTGAGTAAAACCACCACAGTCCAGGAGCTGGCAGGGCTCATCAAGAGGGCTTTAAACTAGGCATAAAGGGGGACGGGGATGAAATGAGGCTCGATAGAGATGAGTCTGGGGGACTAATACCACAGCTGGGGGTGAGGGCAAAGGTGCAACTGAAATGCATCTACAGTACTACACGCAGCATAGGCAACAAACAGAAGGAGCTGGAAGCCATTGCATGGCAGTCAAACTATGACCTAGTTGCCATCACTGAAACATGGTGGGACCACACCCATGACCGGCGTGATGTAATGGATGGTTATAAGCTCTTCAGAAGGGACAGGCAACAAAGGAGAAAAGAGATGATCTTGAAGGTCCTTTCCAACCTTAATGATTCTATGATTCCCACAGCTCCTCAGGGATGCCTACAGAAAATTGTTTTTGTGAAAACATTCTTAGTGGAAAAAAAAAAAAAAAAGGCAGGTCAGGAAATACTAAACATTTTGGACATTTTTGCCTTTCTCCCTGAAGAACTGAACAAAAGTAGTTGGGACAACAACAACAACAAACAAAGAAACAACAACAAAGCCCAAACAATCTGAAAATGCAGCATGTGGCACTTTTCTTCTGAAACAACCTTTGATTATGCTGTGGCTCCTTTTCCCTGTCAGTAGCTGCACATTTGCCTGCAGATGCAAAGTAATGAATGAATTCCTCTTTTTGCTTTGCTTGTGCACACACCTTTTTCTTTTCTTATTAACTGTCATTGTTATAGTCCACAAGTCTTTTTGTTTTCCTGTTATTTTTCTTTCCATCCCAATAGAGAAGGGAGGGAGTGAGAGGCAGGTTGGATATTTGGCTGCTGGCTGATGTCTGCCCACCAAAATTGCTCATGTGAAAAATCTTCTATTCCCGTATCCTTGACTGTTACTCTCTTCCCAGAGGAAATACCAGGAAAGAGAGAAAGTGATGATCTTGCAGTGGGAGAAACTAAAGAGAACTGCTTCTGGTTGGAGTTCTAGGTAGGACAAGAGCTATGCACGTGTTGGATTCTTTGAAATCCAACACGCATCCTTCCATTGTCTTTTAAGCCTATAGTGAAAAGTTTATTTCAAAACCTAGTCATTCATTTAATCTATCTAATATTAATGTTGTAAAATCTTACCTTTGATTCTAATAACCTACACATATTAAGCATATGACTTCAGTTTGTATTCCTTTACCAGAAGAACCTGTTTGCTTTATTGTTACATGGACTCTGACCCACGTTGTTTCATTGGTGACTGAGGCTCATATTATGAAATCAACTTCCATGTTTCTCCCATGGATTTCAAGAAAAAATGGGATTACCAGTTAAAGACAGTTACTGGTAGCAGCAATGAATATTTGCTGGACTGTCCTGCCATATAGATTTTGGTACTCTGTGTAAGCAGATTATCTCCAACATCCATGTTTTCATTGTTTCAGAAAAAATAAATCCTGAGATACATTTTGCATGGCACTATGTAGACTTAATACATGCCTTTATTCTGATTCCTCATCATTCTTTTCATGAATTTGGTTCACTAGGAAATTGTTTAGGAAAAGGTCTGTGCTTTTGTCATACCTAAGGGTGTGATCTCATCTCTATGCGTTTTCTAGAAAATTACTAGGATGCGTGTCTTTGTCTCCCTCTGCTATAATAAGTGAGGCCACATATTTATAGTCACTGGCATATATAAATGCCTCTATAGTCAAAATAAAATGTTCGTTATGAATATGAATATGCAAATTATTCATAATAACCTGCATATTTGCAATAGAGATATACTGGGGAGAGCATCAATGCATTCAGGAGTAGCTGGGGGAGACATTGTCATGCAGATGACACACAAGCCTCAGACTTACTCTTCTGCTCCTTGTCTTCCTTTGTATGTCACTGATGCTAAAAATAATGATGGTACAATATAAATATAGCTCTCAATTTACAGAATTCTGATGATTAAAAAATTAAAATTTCTGTCCTGGAGTCTTTTGCCATTAATCACAATTTGTTTAGGAATATAAGCAAAACATAGTTAATGATTATAAGTAGACAGTAATTATGAAATGAAATGTAGCCTTTTTTTCCTTGATCTTATTAACATAGTTTTCCATTATGAAGCCCATATTTCCTTCTGAAGTCTTGAACTTTCTCAGCATAATCATTTGGGGTAGATAGGAATTAGATGGTTTCTGCATTATTTCAGAAAATAAGACTGATGGACAGGGACTGCCATAATAGTCACATCCTCTCATTGCAAAGCTTTATTATGCTTTCCTTTGGTGGAAAGATATATTCCCAGCCCTTGTTCTAAATGATGATAAAAAGATACAGTCCTGCTCAGAATACAGTTTAGAAAATAAATAAATGAATACAAGACACCGGATTTAAGTCCTTTTATTGTTACCTCCCTTTTCATGTTGTGATATTTTATACAGAAAATAGTCTAAAATGTGTTATTGCAAGACAGCAACAAAATCAGATACTGTCCAGGCAACTCCAGATAAATTTCAAAATCTCTGTTTCTGCATTACAAAAATGCCATGAATTATGCAGCTGAGCTTCCTGTATTTAGGGAAACTGCAGGAGCCAGCACAGCCAGCTTTCAAAGAATGAACCTCATCCTGAGAAAACCACCTTCCTGATCATGTTATCTCTCCTCCCATATCAGAGAGAAAGGTTAGTTCCATATTCAACAACCACAGGATTTGTATTTAGAATGCTCCCTGCTCCCATAAAGTTATATTTTAACTTGAAGTAAAAAGGTGGAACAAATTCATTGAGCTTAGTTGTTATGATAGGAATGATGATTTCTCAAATGCAGTTGTCTGAAAGACTTAAAATTTAATTGTTAGAACTTTGAATTGAATTTATTAGTTTACTAGGCCAACAGTGTTAATCCTGAACTGAGAATGAACCTATCTATAAAATGGAAATGTAACTACATACAGGAGAAAAAATCTTAAGTGAGGATAGAATATGTTTAGTTACAAAATCAACGAGCATTTCTAATTTTGGAACAACAACAACAAAAATATCAAGTAACATCTTGTAAATGTAGACTTTTCTGGGGAAAACAGTTCCTCCATATTTTTTTTTATACAGTGGACAAAATACAGTGCTGAATTATTAATAAAATCATGTGAACTGGATTTTTAAGACAGTCCTACAGAGTAAATAAGTCAAGGAAGATATCTGAAGGATAGTATAAGCCACTTCACACTTCACAGGAGCATGCTATAACTGCCAGTTTTTTAAATAATTCATTTTACAGGTCCTATGTAATCAGTGGTCCTCATAAATAATAAGACACATAAACAATAGGACACACATGGAAAAAATATTATTTACACAAGATTTTCATAGTTTTTCAGATGATAAAAAGTAAAAATGTGAAGTTTAATTAAGGTATGCAGAATTTATTAAACCTTTCTCTGATTCTTTCTTAGCAACAGGATTCTTTTTCACATTCCTGACAAAGTACAAAACCAGAAAATGTTTATTTCTGATTAAACAAAGCAGTTTGTTTAAGTTGAGTAAATATTTTTTATTGTTATAGTCTGAAAAAGCTGACTTTATATTCTTTTACAAATTGTTTACTTACAAAACACATGGAAGGTTTTTAAGACCTGAATAAAAAGCAAGATTTTATTTTTATTATTATTATTATTATTTAAGATACCTATTTGTAGAATCTTTCAGGTGAATGTGAATTTTCCTCAAGTGTCTCAACTGCATGGTAAGCCACGTATAATGTTTTCCCACATTCTTCTTAAAATAATTTTCAGAGATTCTTTATCTAACCTAAATGAAAAAAACATGTTCAAGCTACTTGGTAACAATAGCATAGCACCTGAAGTATTGGGTAACACTTATAGTTTAAAGACACATTTAATCTGATTTTAAGGATACACATACACAGGTGCCTGTGTATGTACAGAATAGAAAATACAGCTAGAAAACAACTTGTATTTATGTCATCTGCAAAAGACAGAATAATTTCTTTACATCATGCAAGATGTTCTAGATGTGTATGTGTCCTTAAATGCACCTCTTAATCTGAGAGATGATGTAGACTAAACTGTGATCTAATAAATAAATTCATCTCTAGTATCTAGATGATTACTGAGAGCTCTGATGTATTGGAGAAATTCTGGGTAACTTGCTGGAATTTTGAATTATACATGCTGAAGTCTGAATAATATTCATGACACAAGTCAGCTGTGAAAGTAGAATCTCTTTTCTGAGGATTATCATTTTAAATGGATTGTCTGGTGGTTTTAAGTTAGAAGAACTACTTCCTCCCTTTCTCCAGGCTTGCAGTTGGTGAATGGATCATGGCTATTTGAAATGGAGCAAGGAGAAAGCATCTATAGGAAATTAATCTCCTAAAGCATCTATAGGAAATTAATCTCTGTCTGCTGTTTTTACTTCTTGAGTGTTGAGAGTACATAGCATGGAATGTGAAAGTTCTTCATATGATCATATATATCATATGATGATATATATAAAGGATCGGATTCACTTTGTATACCTTCAAATGCATGTGTACGGACTGGTCACTTTATGGTCCCTATAATGTCAGGAAAGAGAAGCAAAATACGCCCTACAGATTCCTATGTCTTATTTTAAATATCTGCCATAAGCTGGTTAACCATGCTGTGAACCTTAAGGTTCACACTCTAGACCTCTTTATTTTTCTTTATTGAGTATAAATGAAGCTAGAAAGACTAACTGAGGTGTAGACATGTTACAGAGAGCTATATGTTGTATATCCCTACATTATACTTATACATTCCATATCACTCCTACAGCAACAATGATGAGTACTGTACATGACTTTGCACACACATATATGCAGACATGTAAAACCAAAGACATCTTCCACAGTTTTGTAGCAGGAATACAGCAGATTTTTTGAGGGGGGAGAGGGTGATCTTGGAAGTGTGTTAGGTTCAGCACAAAAACAGCTTGGATTTTGTGAAAACGAAACGTGGGGTTGAATGTGCCCCCAAATGAGGCTAGAGCATTATGAAGCTGTGTCTGTAAGTGTTGATGAGATTGTGATAACGTCTAAGTGCTACCCAAATGTGTTTGTCATGCGTATACTACTTTCCGTAAACAACAATGCAAATTTTTAGACATGGACAAGTAAAATAAAATTTAAATGTACCAAGTGTGAGGTGTTATCTCTATAACTCTGACAAAAATATGATTCCAGTGCTAGGGAAATCTACGCTTCCAATGCTTTGCTCTTGTTGTATATCCATTTGTCTGTTTATATTTGTGTGCATAGATTGAAAATTCTGTGCCTGTCGAAGTCAGTGACAGTTTTGCCTCTGACTTTTGCCTCTGTTGTATTCATTTAATACAATGATTTCATTCTTTGCAAAAGAGAGTTATTGGACAATTTTCTATCGGTTTTCCTTCTCCACTCTCTCCTTGCCTCCGTTCTAATCTAATCTACTCTTTTGGCTAGCCATGGAAATGTAGATAAGAAGTCAGAAGATAGAATCATAGAAACACAGGGTTGGAAAGGACCTACCAGATCATCTAGTCCAACCGTCCTCCTATCACCAATACTACCCACTAAGCTGTACTAAATGATCCTTCTTCCATGGCCTTGTTTCGATCAATTTATATATGAGATTTTGTATTATTTTCTTCTTGCATAAACCTTATAATGAGAACAGGACTATATGCTTTCTGCACTGTCTTGTTTATTTTAATCAGTTCGGAGTTTTTCTAATGAGATCTGGGCAATCACCAAACACATGAAGTTTAACAAGAGCAAGTGCCGGGTCCTGCACCTGGGACAGGGCAGCCCTGGGTCTAAGTACAGACTGGCCAACAAGATGCTGGACAGCAGCCCCGCAGAGAGGGATCTGGGGGTTTTGGCTGACAGCAAGCTGAATATGAGCCAACAGTGTGCCCTGACAGCCAGGAGGGCCAACCATATCCTGGGGTGCATCAAGAACTGCATTGCTAGTCAGTCAAGGGAAGTAAGTGATTGTCCTACTCTACTCTGCGCTGGTGCAGTCTCACCTCGAGTACTGTGTGCAGTTCTGGGCACCACAGTACAAAAAGGATGTAAAACTGTTGGAGAGTGTCCACAGAGAAGGGCTACAAAGGCAGTGAAAGGCCTAGAGGGGAAGATGTATGAGGAGCAGCTGAGGTCACTAGACCCATTCAGCCTGGAAAAGAGGAGGCTGAGGGGAGACCTCATCGCGGTCTACAGTTTCCTCATGAGAGAGAGTGGAGGGGCAGGCTCCAATCTATTCTCTTTAGTCACCAGTGATAGGACCCACAGGAATGGTGTCAAGCTGTGACAGAGGAGGTTCAGGCTGGATATCAGGAAGAGGTTCTTCACTGAGAGGGTTGTTGCACACTGGAACAGGCTCCCCAGGGACGTAGTCACGGCACCAAACCTGTTGGAGTTTAAGAAGCATTTGGACTGTGCTCTCAGTCACATGGTCTGAATTTTTGGGTAGACCTGTGTGTTGCCAGGAGTTCAACTCGATGATCCTTGTGGTTCCCTTCCAACTCGGGATATTCTATGATTCTGTGATTCTAGTATCCTCTGCTGAAACGGGAAAGGATTTAAATGTAAGTTTTGTTAACAAGTGAGAAAGTCATGTCTATATCAATATCTTTGTGCAAAAGTCTTTCTTAGGAAAAATATGCATTTAATTGTGGAAATGTTTTTAAATAGATGGAGTTATGTTGTCTTAGAATAACAGATTACCTGTTAAAGAAATCTTCTGTGATAGCTCATCCTGTTACATACAGTTAAATAAAGAGCTAGGAAAACTAACAAAATAGACAACTTAAACATTGTTTAAAGTTGCATGCTACTTATACTTTTATAATGGTTTTGGCAGAGCTGAAACAACAGTGGGAGAGGAAGTTCACTAGTGGGATATCTCTGAGGAGATGTCAAGTGGAGACAAGTACACTACAGTTTTGTTGGCTGTCACTTTATTTCTGCAAACAAGAAAGACTTAAGTGAGGAGAAACCAGTGACAGATGAATAAGACTAATGGTTGAGAAGGTGAAAAGGACACGTCTTCTTATGGCTCTTCATATTGAATAAACTAATTCTAAAATTACATGCAGGGTGTATGAGATATTGTCTCAGAATACCAAACTAGCTTTTTGTAAATTAACCTTCTACAGTTTACATCTGCAACAGTATTAATACTTGTGTTTTCTCCTTATGGAAATGTGAGTGAGTAGATGATATCTAGTATGGCAGTCCAAAATATATGTCCTTAATTTTGAATCTTTCTAGTATCCCAAATAGATTTTAGTACATTTCCCTAATCACCAAAATCAATAACTGATTAATACTTGGATGCAATATGCAATAGCTGTGTAATGCTCAGTCCTATTTTCAGTAGAGAAAGGAACCACAGAGGACTTCATGGCTCATTTATTTTCTCTTTGCAGGAAATGTAATAAGAATTTCCACTGGAACGAAAAAAACAAACAAACAAACAAACAAAACCACAGACATTGTATATCTCTTTTTTATTATTATTTATTTTAAATTAAGAAATTGTGTATTTGAATTCATAGTGAGAGTTTTCAAGACACAATAATGTTAATTTTCTGTTAATACATTTAAAGAAAAAGTGAAAATCATGTTCAGGAACAGAGTTTAATGACATAATATACAAATCCAAAATAACTGTCTGTTCAGTGGACCTAATAGAATAACCTTAAAATGCACTCCAATAGTATTAGAATAGAATTGGCCTGTAACGGGCCATTTTTCATCATGTTAGAAGACTTCCTTCCTCAATAAAATTTCAAATGACTCGTCTTTCATACTTCTCCAATCTATTTAGCATGCTAGGGCTATCACATCATGCTTATGCATACAGAATGCTGCTTAGCATGACCAGGAACATGTTAGTGTTTGTTTGTTTTTCTCGATAAAGGCAATTATTTCACTGCTTATCACCTCTGAACCTTAACTATGTGTCCTGGAATCTTCATAAAAATCCTGTCATTGCATGCTCTTCTGGACAAATCACATGAACCCAGATCCTTCCTTCTCATGGCAAATTTACTAGAGAAGTGCAGAACAACGAAAATACAGCCCCATCAGGAGGAGAGCAGGACAGCGTTATTCATCCCTTTTTGCTTTATCCCAGACTACTGACTTCCACCCATTGGAAAGATCAAAACAGATCTTGCATTTATGTAAGAGGTCCCCTTTAACATCCAGAGGAATACATTCTAATGGCTATGAAGGGAATAAACTGCTCTCCAGGTTTGTTGCTTCTGTTTCTTTCCCCGTTTTCATGACTTCTGTGTGTAGATTGTAGGTATTTGTCTCAAAAAAAATATCTTTTCATCAATAATTTTGGGGCCAGTGTGTCAGTATTTATTCTATTTCTATTATATGTTTATCTTGACTTCTATGGAAGGAATAATCTAGATTTTGTAAGACTGCTCCTAAGTTTTTAAGTATTATATATCCATATAAATTAGTGACTGATTCTCTACCCTGAATTCCTAATCATAGCGGTGATAATTCTATACAATATAAAGAATATAGTGGACGGAAAGCAGGAGTAAAGGCCAGCATTTTCATAATGATTTTGAATACTTCAGTAATTTGTGAGCCTACTTTTAAGATAGGCAGCTGAAAGCCCAAAATCACTTTAGCTATTATGACCAGAGTCTTCCAACATTAAAGTAGTCCATATTGTTTTTCTTTATATTTTACACATCTGATATTTCTGTATTTTATATTTGAATTTTATTTCTCAGTGAGATTTATATGAAGCTATTTTGATGTGGGAACTATAAGTTTATGGTGAAAAGACATGATGTTAATCTATTTTACAGAGGAAAGAGACTACATATTTTTAATTAATACAACCAAATAAGATAGAAAGGAACTTAAATGGATAAGGAAATATAATTCTCCCTTAGAGGGCTCTATCTGTATTTATTAGGATCTTTCAAAACACTGCTGCATATCCCAAAGACAGTATGTATAATTAGATAGTATTGAATGTTATTAAAATATCCCAAATTGAGGAACAATTTGTGGACAGTTAATCTAAGCAGATATGCTCAACTTCACTGTTACAGATGTTTAGTTAGCTAACATGGAGAATATGCATCTCCTCCATGTCTTACTAGCTTTTTATGATAACTAGAATTGTCAAGATGCAATAGATAATTTGCTCATGGTTACAGGGCCAATTTCATTACCATTTTCTGAGTGCATCCATTATTTCCTGAGTGCATCCAGATTTTTAGACCATGTGCCAAAAATATTCTGGGATAAACTTTTATAGCTGTTTAATTCCTAGCTTGAACTGTAAAGTACAATTGACTGTGTATTTCCTGAAGTTTGATATGCAGTCTTAAGATCTGCAGTTCTCCCCTATAACAGTCTGTGACTAGCTGTATACAAAGACAATTAAAAGAGTGGTACACTGGGCAAGAAGGATTAAGTGTAACTTCTTTAAAGTACTGCTATACTTACAATTTTCTAAGAGGATTAACTTCTTCAGAGACCATAGGTGGATTTTTGTGTTCCCCACAAACAGTTAATTTAATCACATTTTTAAAGTTTGCTTTTTTTTTAAAAAAAAATATTATTATTGTTTATTTTTATGTATGTTATTGTGTTTCAGACCTTAAAGGTGGTGCAAAATGGAGAACGAAGTTTGGGATTAGTTTTTCTGGTCAGAATGCTTCCTGGAACATGGACTGGAAAGCTGCTCAGCTGCTCTAAAGGTAATGCTGAACCTCATAGGTACTCCTTACAAATTTATGGTTGCAGTGACACAATGGCTGATAAATACAGTTCCCAGCATACAGAAATGTATTTTTTTTGCATACCTTAATATATATCTTTCATTTGACATGACAATTCACACTTTTTTTTCCTTTTTTTTTTTTTTTTTTTTCTTTTTGGTGATTTTTGTTCACCAGGAAACCATTTGGCTGTAAGAAAATACAGCATCCAAGTTGCAGCTGCTTGAAGCATTTTGCCATTAAATATAATGGCACTAAAGTGGAAGTGCCAAGGGCTATTATGCACTGACAGTATAGTCAAGAAAAGTACCCATCTGCAAAAACAATGCAGCAAGGTAGAAACAGAGCAATGAAATAACCGTTAAAACAGTTGGAGCCTCAGGACAAGGAAAACAAGTGATCTGCTGTAATGCTTAACAGCAAAAGGAGAGATATGAACAAAGTTATTTGGGCTTTCATGGTTACAAATGTAGTAAGGAGTAAGCAATATTGCCTTTGGCAGAAATCTCTCTTACCATTCTAATGTTCACTTCCTCTCTGGGAAGCTATCCTCCTACATGTGCAATCATAGCCTCATCATGAGAAATAAGAACTGTACCGTGAATGGCTGCATATGTATAAATCCTCCATGCTTCACCTCCTATTGTAGTAACTGAACTCTTTTAGGGAATTCAGTCAGCAAAGAAAAAGCAATATGCAAAGTCAGAATACCAAAATTTATATCTTTGGAGCAATGTGGAATATAAAAAGTCCTTAAAAGCAGGGGGCTGATTAAACAAATCTTCTAACTCCTGCTTTGTATAGTGTATGAGTAGCATCTGTGTGCATGCCAGGATTTCAGGTGATAAACCCAAAATGTTTTTGCTCACTACAAAATCCCTTGGACACAAAAGTATACATTACCTTTGAATGTTCCTTTCCTAGAGTATTAGACTTTATCTGTAATTATATAGTTGATTTGAAATATCAAAGTGTCAGATAAGATCAAGAACAGGATTGCAGAAGTTAAAACAAATAAACAAACAAACAAACAAAACAATAAATAGGAGTTAAGAAAATATATAAGAAATAGTAGTTTTATCTTTCAGAGGTTTCTTCTGACAGTGAAAATACTTGTGTGATAAAGTAACTGAAGCAGAATGAATAAATATTTAGTGAAACCAAGACTAAATTATCATAGAATCATAAAATCATAAAATATCCCAAGTTGAAAGAGATTCACAGAAATCATCAAGGCCAACTTCTGGGTCTGCACAAGACCAACAAAAAAATCAGATCCTGTCTGAAAGCATTGCCCAAACGTTTCTTGAACTCCGGCAGGCTCCTCGATGTGACCGCTTCCCTGAGAAGACTGTTCCTGTGCCCGACCACCCTCTCAGTGAAGAATCATTTCATAATATCCAGACTGAACCTCCCCTGACACAGCTTCAAGCCATTCCCTCAGGTCACCAGAGAAAAGAGATGAGCACCTGCCCCTTCGCTCCTCTTGTGAGGAAGCTGCAGGCTGCCATGAGGTCTCCCCTCAGTCTCCTCTTCTCTAGGCTAAACAAATCAAGTGACCTCAGCCACACCTCGTGCATTCTGCACTCTAGACACATCACCATCTTTGTTACCCTCCTTTGGACACCCTCTAATAGTTTTATTCCCTTTTTATACTGTGGTGCCCCAAACTGCACATAATACTCGAGGTGAGGCCGCACCAGCGCAGAATGGTGTGGGATAATCACTTGCCTTGACCAGCTAGCAATGCCATGCTTGATGCACCCCAGGGTGTGGTTGGCCCACCTGTCTGCCAGGGCACACTGCTGACTCATATTCAGCTTGCTGTCGACCAAAACACCCGATTCCTTTCCACAGGGCTGTTCTCCAGCCTTTTGACCCCCCAGTTTTTACACATATCCAGGGTTGTCCTGTCTCATGTGCAGAATGCAGCACTTGGTGTTGTTAAACTTCCTACTGTCAGTCAATGCCCAGCTCTAAGTTTTCAAGATCTCTCTGCAAGGCCTCTCTTTGTCAGAGTCAACAGTTCTTCCCTATTTACTATCATTTTAAACTTACTCAATATACCTTCTAATCCTACATCCAAGTCATTTACGAAAACATTAAAGAGAGCTGACTGTAAAATGGAGCTCTGGGTAACCCCACTAGTGACTGGCCACCAGCATGATGTAACACCATTTACTACAACCCTTTGGGCCTGACCTGTCAGCCAATTGTTTACCGTTCGTATTATGCATTTATCTAGCTGTATGCTACACATTTTGTCAGGAAGGATACTGTGAGGACTGGTATTGAAAATTTTACTGAAATCTAAGTTTAGATCAACTTGCTTCCCTAGGTCAGTTAGAATCATAGAATCATTGAATGGTTTGGGTTGGAATGACCCTTAAAGATCATCCAGTTCTAATCCCCCTAGCGTGAGTAGGAACACCAGGATCAGCTTTTTCAAAGCCCCATCCTACCTCTCCTTGAACACTTCCAGGGATAAAGCATCCACAGCTTCTCTGGGGAATCTGTTCCAGTGTCTTACCACCCTCTGAGTAAAGAATTTCTTCCTTATATCTAATCTAAATCTCCCCTCTTTTGGTTTAAAGCCATTACTCCTTGTCCTATCATTACACTCCCTGACAAAGATTACCTCCATAGCTGTCCTGTAGACCCCGTTTAGGTACTAGAAGGCCTCCCTGGAGCCTTCTACTCTCCAGTCTGAACAACCCCAACTCTCCCAGCCTGTCTTCACATGGGACATGCCCCAGCCTTTCATGATCCTCATGGCCCTCCTCTGGACCTGTTATAATACATCCATGTCCTTCTTGTGCTAGAGGCCTCAGAGCTGAACACAGTACTCTAGGTGGGGGTCAAGAGAGCACAGCAGAGGGAGAGAATCACTTCCCTCAGCCAGCTGGCCACTCTTCTTTTGATGCAGCCCAAGGTACAGTTGGCTTCCTGGGTTGCAAAAGCACACATTGTATGCTCATGTTGAGCTTCTCATCCACCAACACCCCCATGTTCTTCGCCTTAGGACTGCTTTCAATCTATTCTCCACCCAGCCTGTGTTTGTGCTTGGGATTGCTCTGGCCCAGGTGCAGAACCTTTCACTTGGCCTTGTTGAATCTCATGACATTTGCACAGGCCCACCTCTCAAGCCTGTTCAGGTCCCTCTGGATGGTATCCCTTCCCTCCAGTGTGTCAAGCTCACCACACAGCTTGGTGTCATTGGCAAACTTGCTGAGGTTTCACTCAGTCCCACTGTCCATGTCACTGACAGAGATGTTAATTATTGCCAATCCCAATACTTAACCCCAAGGAACACCACTGATTACTGATCTCCACCTGGATATTGAACTGTTGACCACAACAGCCATCCAATCAATTCCTTTCCCCTGAGTGGTCTATGTGTGAAATCCATGTCTCTCCAAGTTAGAGACAAGAATATCATGCGAGACAATGTCAAATGCTTTGCATAAGTCCATGTTTGTTGCTCTTCCCCTACCCACAAATGCTCTAACCCCATCACAGAAGGCCACCAAATTTGTCAGGCATGATCTGCCCTCAGTGAAGCCATGCTGGCTGTCCCCAGTCACTTCCATATTTTCCAAGTGCCTTAGCATAGTTTCCAGGAGGATCTGCTCCGTGATCTTTCCAGGTACAGAGGTCAGACTGCCTGGCCTGTAGTTTTCCAAGTCTCCTGTTTTTTCCTTTTAAAAATGAGGGTTAAGTTTCCTCTCTTCCAGTCAGTGGGAATATCACAAGACTGCCACAACTTCGCAAATATGTTGGATAGTGGCTTAGCATTTACATTTGCTAGTTCCCTCAGGACCCGTGGATGTATGTCATCAGGTTCCATGGACTTGTGCACCTTCAGATTCCTTAGAGGATCTTGAATCTGATCTTCTTCTGCACTGGGAGGTCCATCATTCTCCCAGTTCCTGTCTTTACCTCCTGGGACTTGGGCTAGGTGGCTATAGCTCTTGACAGTGAAGACTGAGGCAAAGGTGACCTTGTCATAAAAGAAAATTAAAAAGGACCTTCCCCTTGTGAACCTGTGTTGGCTATAATCAATGACCACTTGGCCTTCAGTTGTTTTTCAATAACTCCCATAATAATCTTCTCCATAATTTTACCAAGAACTGAAGTGAGACTGACAGACCTGTAATTAACAGAGTCTTCTTTCTTCCCCTTGGTATGATGTTTGCCAACTTCTAGTCAACTGGGACCCCTCCAAGTTCCCAGGACCATTAAAAAAATAATTGAGAGAGGTCTCACGATGACATCAGCTAGCTCTCTGAGTACCCTGGGATGAATCCCATTGTGCCCCATACATTTATAGGCATCCAAGTGGAGCAACGAATCCAACACAACTTTGGGGTTTGCTGGGAGTTTATCATTACTGCAGTCACAGTCCTCCAACTCAGGGTGCCTGGAGTTGATGTTGAAAACAGAGGAGAAGAAGGCATTAAACATTTCTTATTTGCTGCCTATGTCCCTGTCTATGTGAGGTGACCATCCTCATCAAATAGTGGCCCAGTGTTTTTTTTTCTTTTTTTTTTTTTCTGGTCACCCTTTTATTGTTAACACATTAAAAAAAACAAAAACAAAAACAAAAACAAAAACAAAAACAAAAACAAAAACAAAAACAAACAGTACTGGCCAGCTTCAACTGTAATTGAGCTCAGTCTTGTGTAGAGCAATAATTGACCTTTTTTTTTTTTCCTTAGTTATTGTATAGTGCATCCATAGAATTTTACTGCATCAGTCATCATCTTCTTCCACTCCGAATTCTCTGATAATTTTCTTACCCCTACTCGAGTCATGCAGTAAGTTTCTCTGAGGTCTATGTCCATTTGTCTTTAATTGATCCCCAGTAACTTTCTGAACGTATTACTATTTGCCCTAAAATTGCAGTTAAGTACCTTATATGTTTGATTTAAAAGTTGCACCCCTCCTTCTTATCTCTTTTCAGCTTTTTTTCAAAACCTTTGCAGATGTGCTCCTTGAATTCATGAAATGCTGAACAAGTTGATGAAAAGGTGATTCCAGTTGTCATGGTTTGTTGAAAATTTGCTTTAACAGAGTAGTTTACACAATGCCTTATCATCATTCCTTCTTACGGTTGTCAGAAAACAGTGACTTTTGTCAACGTCTTCTTCCGTTTTTCCATCCAAACTAGCTGTTCTCTGTTCTCTAAAATCTTAGTCTTTTTCTGCAGCCTGTATGCTCTTCCTTGAGATTCTTTTTCCAAGCTCTACCTCATTCACTTATACTTGTGCAACAAGCTTCAATTGTTTGTGGTGTCTGCACAAATCAATATTATTCCCTTGTGTTCTTATTTCATTCTGCCCTCCTCTCTATCATATTCTTTCCTCTGGTTCTTTTATTTAAAAAAATAAAAATAAAAATAGCATAGTTGAGCATCAACCAGAAACATGATTATAAGTGAAATACCTAAAAAATCTGTGAATGAAAGACTAGCCATTAACTGAGAAATCTATGCACACAAATGAACTGTGAGATAAAAATAAACAGAAAAACTCCTTCATAAATATTTATTTTAACAACACATTATTGCAACACCAATAGACCAAAAAGAAATTTGGCAAATAAATTAAAATTATTCATCTCTATTCAAGGTCTCAGGAAAGAAAAAAAAAGAATAAAGCAATTGAAACTTCAAACTTATTTTTGGAGAAAAGGACTGAAGTGCCGAGTGAATTACAAACAGTAATTCACATTTACAACCCACTGTCATATGTACTCTCCTTTTACCTGAAGGCAATGGGCGTGAAAGTCTCTGTCTTCAGCTGATGAGGCTACTCCTAAATTTAAGTGGGGTTCAATGGGGTTCAGGTACTAGGGATGATGATTTCTCTTTCTGATCCTTACCTTAGATCTGAAATGTTATCAGCAATGCTACCACCAGAAGAAATCCTGTGTTATAACTAGCTTTTATTTATTTATTTATTTATTTATTTATTTATTTATTTACAATTCACCTAGAACAGCATGAGCAGGGACACTATGTCTATGAAACACTAGGTGGCTTAGTACAGTGCACTCTATACTTCAAGGAAGTGCCACTTTTTATTTGCCTTGTTCTTATATTCTGCCTTGAGCATCTTTTGGCTGTAGATGGAGATAGAAGGATTGTTATATTAATGAGGTATTTGGCCTTCTTATGGACCCAGCACTACCCTTCTTATATGGGTCAGTGATTACAAAAAATCATTGCTTACAGGAGAGATTTAAGGCACTTTTCTATAGTTACTGCTTCTATTCCCCTGTTTTTAGAAAATAATTTAACACCTCACCTTATTAACAAAAGTATTGCATTTAACTGATCTTGCTATGAATTTCTTATTTCTGATAAGTTTTGTGTTTTATAGATGGATATATCACATGCAGAAAAACGTAAGTCTTGCTTCTAATCTTTTACATTTGTTCTTGCTCAAATACACAGTAAATGCACAACAGCTTAGTGCTGTATATAATAAAGATATTTTTAAATTTAAAAATAGTTTTGTCTAAGGTTTATTTTATCTGTCATAATTTTCGGTAAGCTACTTTTACACCTTTCTGAACAGTGTAAATGAGCATTGCTAAAGGTATTCAGCAGCTCAAAGTGGAAGTTAAGTTCCTAACTTTCTTATGCTCTCTTGAGAATCCTACAGAAACCAATTTTTGACACCTAAATACCTTAGAGAGTCTGACTGTAATGTTCTTAGAATTAGTTTAATTAAAATTATACAGAGGGGAATATAGGGGTATTCAAAAGAAGGTTTTGGTTCATATGCCCTTTCTACATTGAAAAGTATACTTTTTTCTTTCTTCTTTTTTTCTGCAAAGTATGTTGTGTCATATGAAAGATATACAGTACTTAAACTGCCAGCTTTCTTAACATGAGAACTCAACTGAATATGTTTGTATAGGGAAGGTGTCTTTATGACTTAGACATAAAACCTATAATAAATTTTGATAATTCTGGCCATGAATTTTGTAGTAATATTAATAGCAATAAGTGATTTTTCTCTCCTATTTTTTGAGGCTTGCCAGTCCAATCCTTTATTGAAAAGCAAAAAGTAAATTAAGCCTTTAAGTATCTAGTTGTGAATGTAACCACAGTGACATCATAATATTTTGATTAAATTAATTATTGCTCTCTTTTCAGAGAAGTCATGGGTAGTGTTTTCTTTCAAATAAGCGGATGATTATGTCATTTTTGCATCTACATAGCTTTGACGTAACATGGTCCCTGAATATCATTCATATTTACACAATAAATCTTCCTAATTAGTTTTACCTTGGTACAATCAACTAAGACAATATTTATGAGTTAATCTACTGAAAAGCCTCCCTATCTGTTTTTGAGCAACAAAAAAATATTTGGAGGCCTGAAAGATGTTTTGGTCTAAATTTAAAAATTACTCAAATTTAACTTCATAAACAAAGAAAGAATAAGCAAGTTTTCAACATACAATGTGTGCATGAAAGGAGAATGTTTTTCGTACAAATTTTTGTCTTGACTTGAAATATTTGTACTCTTTTAGGGGGATATTTATATGTTTGTTGTATATGTATATATTTATATGTTTCAAAGAGGCACTCTTCTTCACTAGTTTATTTATTCAACCACTATTTTTCCAATTTTCCTTTTTTTTTTTTAATCACAACACATACACCAAACTAATGGTGTATGTGCTTCTTATGGCTGATAGTGGAATGCTAGCTATATTTCTTGAAACCTAACACAATATTGTTTGCATACTTCATTTTGCCTTTTATATGCAATCAGTGGAAAATGGTGTTTCAGCTTTCCATGCATAAAGGTCTAAGTTGTTTTTGCCTTGCTCTTCATGTTACTATGACTATTTGGTCTCTGCAACTTTTCTAATATGTATTTTAAGAATTACTTCTTCAGCAGTGCTAAAACACAAATTATTTTTTGAAACAGATATATCCAAATCTCCAAATGTACACATCGATTTTTCAAGGTACGTTGCCTTTCTTGCTTCTCTTGAATACTTCTATCTTTACACACTACATAGTATTTGATTGTGGAAGGACATACAAGTTTTGGTTAAACAGAAATTCACAAGTGTTCAGTGTATAGCAAAGTAGAAAAATATTTTCACAGAATCACAGAATCGTGATTTCATTTCAACACATTTTCATTTCATCACAATGTGTTTCACAGTATCTGTTGTAAATTCAGTTGTACATGTGGATGAATGAGAATGGCTGAAGCAGTGTGTCATTTCTATGTGCAGCATCTCAAATGTTGAATGGTTGCCTGTTAGTACAAGGCTATCTTTTTTTTTTTTTTTTCTTTCTCAGTTTAACAGCTCTAAATAGCATATCATTCATGGCATACTCTAGGTAACATATTTTATAGAATTTAAGTTAGGAGGATAATGTCACCTTCTCAATCTAAGTAAGCAGATGGGGATAAAAAGTATCTGAAACACAGGCATTTTTTGTTTTCATTTTTAGTTGATTTGAGTAGAATTGGCCATTCTTTTGTACCAATCTATTTACCTATGTCAAAGCTTTCCATTGAATGACTTTTGAAGACCTCTTAAAATTATTTCATGCAGTTTGCTATGACTATGTCACGGTATAACAGTTGAGAAACGAGGATTCATTACTGGAATTTTGTAAGAGATTACCTACTACAAATTACTGTCTGACATTTGTTAATTTAATGATATCTTGGCTCTTCAAGGCAGAATTGTGATTTGTTTAACTTGGTCTTAAATTTTGTTTGTTTGTTTATAGTTTTTGTTTTTCCTTCTGAGATATTTTAAGGCTTCTGAGTTAGTTGTTTTAAAGGTTGACAGCATGCTTAACAACGTGTTCTTTGACTTGTAAAAGATGCAATGCGTTTTTAAAATGTTTTCCTAGTAGCATTTGAAAGGAAATGTTTGTCAAATGATTTGCCTTTAAAAGTTCCAAGTAGATGGATAAGCTTGAGAAATCCATTGGAAACTAACCCCAGAGTGCATTTACTCTTTGTACATCAAATTGAAAGGCCCACTTTTAAAATAGACATTGTAAATCACAAAGTACAAATAAAGTATTGGATTTCTGTTTAGCTTCATGGCTTCAGCATGTTCTTGGGAACATTTTGCAACGCAGTGATGGTAAAACATACAGGTATATTTATGGTTAATTTATACTGATGAATCTTTACAGTTTTAGTTGCTTTGTGTGTTTTGGAAGTCAGCACAGCCATGCCGATCACACCGAAAGTCTCACTTTTCACTTATAATTTTCACTGAGGATAATTTATACATGCTAAAGATACTCAGTGGTTGAAATACAAGCTCTCTCCAAAATCTTCCTGTAGCCTCTATTCTTCTGGTATTCAGCTGGTATCATTTTCAAATTAAGCTGTTGTCTCAGTCTCAAAATCCTCCTGAATGCTTAGAGAAATTATTCCTGGGCAGATGTTAATACTGAAGTCATTATACTTTCCTATGCTGGAAAGGTGTATTTCTTCTGAAACCATACTGCTCATCTGGACAGTGACATTCAAAGCTGGTGAAAAATAAAGCATAGTAAATAGTTAAAACAACTGATTTCACTTCCAGCTTCCTGGTCAGGCCTCACCTGGAGTACTGTGTCCAGTTCTGGGCTCCCCGGTACAAAAAAGACAGGGATCTCCTGGAAAGAGTCCAGCAGAGGGCCACAAAGATGATATGGGGCCTGGAGCATCTTCCCTATGAGGAAAGGCTGAGAGACCTGGGTCTGTTCAGCCTGGAGGAAAGAAGACTGAGAGGGGATCTCATCAATGTGTATAAATACCTGAAGTGTGGGAGACGGAGGGATTTGGCCAACCTCTTTTCAGTGGTTTGTGGGGACAGGACAAAGGGTAATGGCCACAAGATAGAGCACAGGAAGTTCTGCACCAACATGTGAAAGAACTTCTTCACAGTGAGGGTGATGGAGCACTGGAACAGAGCACAACCCAGGGAGGTTGTGGAGTCTCCTTCTCTGGAGATATTCAAGGCCCATCTGGACGCCTACCTGGGCAGCCTGCTCTAAGGAACGTGCTTTGGCAGGGGGGTTGGACCCGATGATCTTTCGAGGTCCCTTCCAACCCCTACAATTTTGTGATTCTGTGATTCCTCATCCTCTACCTCCTTGCTTGTGCTGGAAAGTACATTAGGATGCTTAAGAGAGCAAAGCAGTTTTTTTTTTTTTTTTTTTTCCCTGTTCAGATTCAGTGAAATGAGCTCTTTCTGTAGTATCAAAGAGAACATTTGGGGAGAAGAGTTAGCACAACGATTGTCCACCAGTGAGGATCATATTCAACAGGTGTATATTAAGATGCACTGGCTTAAAGTGCAGCTTTAAGGACTAGAGTCTGCCCTATTATAAAGACGTGTAGATGGAGCCAGCAAGTTATTTGAGCATCTTCAGTGATTTTCACTCAAAATCATAGGATGGAAGGCATGGGGAAGTTATGACAACATAGCTTTTTTATTATTATTATTATTTATTTTTACCCCATGATGCAATTTACTGTGATAAGACTAGGTCTTACTGTCAGTGCTTAAGTTGCATATTTGTAAGCACATGGGCAAATCCGTATGCTGTATTTGGTGAACTTAAATGGACTGTGTCCTTTTGGAAGACTTTTATGGAAGATCATGGAGCTTCAGACCTTTGCAACCATGCAAGCCAGACAATAAATATTCAAAATGTGACTATTGCCAGGACAGTAGAAGATAAGCTCTCAGATTTTACCTATTAAGAACGGAGCAGTTAGTCGTATATCAGGTTAGTATTACTGAATTTTATATTTAACTCTCACTGAGTAAGGATTGCCATTCTATCTCATCCTCTTCTGAAAAGATTCCTTGCTGCTGAAAAGTGGAGTGATGGAGTACATATTACTGAGCATAACATGAATGCAGATAGCATGTATTTCTTCATTTTTTTCCCTTCTTTTACTTGACAAAAAAATCAGCAATTTATTTATGTTATACATTATCCAACATAGTCTTTTTCTGGGGTATCTGGCAAATTAGGGCTACAGATAATAGGCATTGGTCATAGCCAATGTTCATAAAGGGAAAGCCCTGCTTAAGTAACTTAGTTTCCTTTTATGATAAGCTTACCCACATAACTGACCAAAATAAGCCAGCTGATGTAATCTTTATGGATCTTGGGAAAGCTTTTAATACTGTCTCTCATAGTATCCTTCCTGTAAAAATGTGTAGCATACAGCTAGATAAATGCATAATATGAAGGGTGAACAATTGGCTGACAGGTCAGGCCCAAAGGGGCCTGTAGTAGTAACTGGGGTTACATCAGACTGGAGACCAGTCAGTAGTGGGGATACCCAGGGCTCCACTTTAGGGGCAGTCCTCTTCAATATTTTTATAAATTGTCTGGACATGGGAATTGAAACTAAGTAAGTTTTTGGATGATACTAAACTGGGAGGAATTGTTGACTTCCATCGAATGCAGAGAGAGGCCTTGCAGAGAGATCTTGAAAACTTAGAGCTGGGCATTCACTAACAGTATGAAGTTTAACAACACCAAGTGCTGCATTCTGCACATGAGACAGGACAACCCTGGATATGTGTAAAAACTGGGGGGTCAAAAGGCTGGAGAACAGCCCTGTGGAAAGGAATCGGGTGTTTTGGTCGACAGCAAGCTGAATATGAGTCAGCAGTGTGCCCTGGCAGACAGGTGGGCCAACCACACCCTGGGGTGCATCAAGCATGGCATTGCTAGCTGGTCAAGGCAAGTGATTATCCCACACCATTCTGCGCTGGTGCGGCCTCACCTCGAGTATTATGTGCAGTTTGGGGCACCACAGTATAAAAAGGGAATAAAACTATTAGAGGGTGTCCAAAGGAGGGTAACAAAGATGGTGATGTGTCTAGAGTGCAGAATGCACGAGGTGTGGCTGAGGTCACTTGATTTGTTTAGCCTAGAGAAGAGGAGACTGAGGGGAGACCTCATGGCAGCCTGCAGCTTCCTCACAAGAGGAGCGAAGGGGCAGGTGCTCATCTCTTTTCTCTGGTGACCTGAGGGAATGGCTTGAAGCTGTGTCAGGGGAGGTTCAGTCTGGATATTATGAAATGATTCTTCACTGAGAGGGTGGTCGGGCACAGGAACAGTCTTCTCAGGGAAGCGGTCACATCGAGGAGCCTGCCGGAGTTCAAGAAACGTTTGGGCAATGCTTTCGGACAGTGACTCTATTATCACATAACTACTTCAAATAATGCTGAAGTTTAAATTTCTTTGCTTTTCCAGTGATGCTAGCAAGTCTAAACACAGGCCAAGTTTACTAAAGCCTGAATATATTTGGTGTCAAATCCTACAGTAATATAGGAAGAAAAAGCCAGCCATTGAAACTGGAAAAGCTGAATTTCCATAGAAGAAAAAGTATGTTAAAGCAAATTTCAAACTAGGTAACAGTTTTTCTGGATATTCTGAATTCTGATTTTATCCCATGTTTAAAATGTTTTATCTTCCTATCTAAATCATTCGTTGTATAATAAGCTGGGAGGTTAGTTCCCAAGACCTATGTTCATGAATATGGCAGTGTTCAAAAAGCTTTGGTTAGTCTTTGTTTTATATGAGAACATAACTGTTTTATAAGAGACTACATTGTGAAGCACCTGCCCATGCTGAGGACTGCAAAACGCTAAGCATTTCTTCCAAGAACATTTAAACAATGTTTTACAGTATAACATGTGCACAACATGGCACTTATATTTTATTATATATATCTCAATCTTCTGATACAAGTTTCATCTTAGATCAGATATAAGCTGCATTATAAAATAACTCGGGAAGCATGCTGCAATAAAGCAAAAGCATATAGTTTCTGTTTTATTATTGTTGAATATACTGTTGCCAGAGGGAAGGAGACCTCTTTTTTTTTTTTTTTTTTTTTTTTTCTCCAATGTCATGCTAAGCATATCTATACTGTTCTTTCATCAGCTGGATGCAGAATAATTTGTCAGTCAGTTCCATCAGGAGGAACAATACAATAATCATCTTGGACAATATACCAATTCTTCATTTCCTATAAAGAACATAGCAAAAAGAAAATGAGTATTTACAGATCTCAGCGCAGTGGCTTTCTTAATTTGAGAGAAATTTCAGATCTCTTGCTCCAAAGACTGTACTGTTTAGATACTTGGAATGAGGCAGAGCATGCATGCTGTTCAAACATGAATATTGGACAGGGTTCCTCTGACAGACTAGATCTGGAAAATTTGTGTGCAGTAGATTAGGTTCTAACAAAACAAGTTGTCCAGCTCCCAACTTTTCCTAGTTCAGTCAGTAGTGTAGCCAGTTGGGAATATACTTTCCCTGGAGAGCCCAGGTCAGCAAAGCACAGTCACATGGCTCAAGGTGGTGTTTGCGACAGCTTGAATTGAGGCACTGGGGCTCTGCACTGAGGGGCAGGGCAGCAAGTGAGAGGACAGTAACGTTTAAACAGCTGCACGTTTGCCTGAATGCATACAAATCAGCCCCTTCACATTCCCTTTCAGAGAATGAGCGAACCTTTCTACCCAAAATAGGGTGCAAGTGACAACTACCACCTGAATTTTAACTTTTCATCACATTCTAGGGAGGGTGGAAAAAACTAGCAACGGAGCATTTGAAAAGTAATGTAGAAATTTAGAAAACAAACAGAAGAGAAAACAGTGAAATGGATAGAGCATAAGTGCTAAGATACTATGTGCCATCCATCCAGATATTTAGAAAAGACATATCACTTTTTAAATTTTAAATATTAAGATAGAATTAAAATTTAAATTCTTATATTGGAAAAACAACATGAGAAAATCTCTCTACTGAAAATTCGTTGCTTTATGGGCTTAAAAAATGTCAAGTGTTGTTTTATTTCGTATAAATATATGTTAGAAAATTAATGGGAAAAGGGACATAAAAATGAAATATAGAGATGGTGTTTGCTAGGATGAAGGCAGTATAGTATAGGATTACCTGTGTACTGATCTGCTTTGATGCAGTTGCTAAATAAGATGGGGGAAGAAGCCTCCATCTGTGAATGTAATAAATATAGACACAAACTTCTGAAAACAATGAAAGTGTTGGTCTAGATGAAAACATTTTCCAAATTTTTCAGGACATTACTAATTTTAGTTAGAGACCTGTGAAACATCGATATTAAAACTTTATGATAAATTGCAAAAAATAAAATAAAAGAAGAAAACAACAACAACAAAAAACACACTTCAAAGGTCCCAGGTATTTTAGTACCTACATTTATTTACTGATGCCTCTAAAATAGCAACCTGCTCAAGCAAGAACCTCATATTCATTACCCATGGACAATACATTTCAGCTGACTGTATCATGGTGATATCTCTCTACTGACTGCAGGGAAAGGTGAGGCCAGCTAAGTGTCTTACCTAGCTGTGCCAAAGAAGCTAAAGCCATTTGAGATGACCGGGGAACCTGTGACTCCAGGAAAATATATGGGCAAATAAAAAAATATATATTTTTTTTAAGATGTAGAAGCTAATCAATGTTTGTAGTTTATTTCCCAAATAGTGTGCTTAGGAAGAAATAAAAAAGTATAGTTTATACTAGAAGCACTGAATGAGGGTTTTATTAGTCCTGCTTTGTCACATTATTTAAGACTACCAATAGAGAATGCATTAAAACTTTCTCAGTATGTTCTCCAATTTGTGCTGTATTCACATTTTTTCCCTCTGAAAAGACATCTTGCCATCAAAATCACTTCCCAATAAGTGCTAATACCACGGTAACTGTAGAAAGGTGCAAAAACACATTTAGGCTGTTCAATATGTAATGTTTTAATTTTTGCCTTATGCTTAATGCTTTAAAATTGTGAAAACATTAATATCAGATTTTTTCCATTATATTTTAATATATGTCTTACGCATTTTCTAAATCTAGTTTTGCAGAACATTTTAAAATATCAAAATTACTGAAAGGAGAGAAATGACCTGCTCTATTACCGTTTACTATAGTTTTTATGTTAGCATTTCTTACACTTCATAACTTGTAATGTTGACTACATCTGCTCATCTGCTAATTGTGTGATGTGTTCTATTTCTTGGAATAAGGGCACTTCTCTTATTATCATCTGCTCTGTTGAATCTTGAAGTGACTCTTCTATTTTTAAAATAACTGTACATAATGATTTATTTCATCATGAATGATAGTACTCTAGATTTATAAATTGATTTGTACTCCTAAAATGCTTTAGGAAGGAATTTTTACTGCTTTTGTGATAACATGTTTTTTTATAGAAGTAACTAATTTCTATAGAACATATATGAGTTCACTTCTTTATTTTTAATACAGGATTTAGCATTTCAAGATCAACATAAGAGAAACTGTTTTATATGTACAATCATAACTAATTATTTTCATGGATTAGAGGGTTCTTAAAGTGTTTAGAAAATGGAAAATCACAGAACAGTTTTGTGTGAGTGTGTGTGTTTTTTCACTGAAAACTAAAAATAAATGAAACAATAGAATTGAAATTGCATGGAGGAAAATACAATTTGACACTAAAATTTAAATAGAATAGTTCAGATTTTGAAAGTATATTGTAATTTATTCTAGCCTATTACATATTTTCTAATTCATACCACACCTCAAAATTATGAGTGGTAGGGAAGGGAAGAAAGATAATTAAGGAAACTTGAAATTCAGACATTTCTTTAAAGTGTTATCTTAACAGGGTTAAAGGAATAATTTTAAATGTTTATGATTTCTGGCAATTAAGTTTTAATTACAAATAACAGCTTGAATTAGATACACCATCAATGCATCGTGAATCCAAGCTTCACAGTCTGTTCTTTAACCTGATTTGGCAGGCTCTGCCAGGCATGGTGTTTTCCACTGTAAGTCAATAATAGGACTACTAACGGGAGGCTGTAAATACTTATTTTCTGGTCCTAACAATGCTTGCTTATCAATCAGTGTGTGTTTATTTGCAGCTGCCAACTGGCTCCAGATTGTATCTCCTACCTATAGCTTGATTAAAATATGCTTTGCTTAAATATGGCATCCAGCCAGCTGGCATCTAATTCATGGGGTCTTCTGCTGTCAGACAAGCTTGAAGTAGTGGGAGTCTATAGACTGCTTCTGATGCAAATAGTCTGCGAGTTACAGAAAAACACTACTCTCTGAAGAAATACAATTGCTTGCTATTATAATATATAAAGAGGAATTGTTGGGGGATGAGTCACTTCAAAGTTCCTGACTGCTAGAAAGTCAAGTTTATATCAGGAATGTTTTTAATGTACAGATTGGCATATATGGTGAAGTTCAACATTTCTCAATGAAGAATACCAAGTATTTCACCTAGAAAGAAAGAAAGTTTTGAAACACAGTAGAGCAAATTTTGGTTAATAGCCAAAAAAATGCAAGAGAGAATTCCCACTGTAACAAAGTACCTGTGGAAGGGGAATGCTCTTGTTCCTGCTAAAACAGAATATTGTGGTTCTGGAATAAAGTGTCCAGTGAGGACTCCTGCCAGGCACTGAAGAGAAGATTGACCATAAGAGAAAAGAGACTTGGAGGAGGAGGAGGTGGTGGAGGAGGTGGAGGAGGAGGAATTTGTGAATCCTTAGTCCTTGACTACCACCATCAAGAAGGAAACTAGTGAGAGAAGCGAAGGAAGTCTTTCTGGTGTAACAGTTTTTAGTCTCCAGCTTTATCTAAGCAGATTTTTCTTACCTGTGAGCTTTATAAGCATTTGCAACTGGATTGACTGTTCTTGATATTAAAAATCTTGCATTTTTTCCTCACTCATGTTAAGCATGATTTTAAAGCAACTAACTCAAATCTAGTAAATGTTAAAAAACTAGGCTCATAACCCAAGTACCCAACTCACCTCCAGAAAATTCCACTGTGTTCTAAAGGGTATCAGAACAAGTGCCTACCTGGACTAGCTCACCCAGGGACAAAGAATTGTCTTTCACTGGGTGGTGACACTGAAGGTTTTCTGGTGTGCAGTAAAATATAAGCTTGAACCCTCATGAGCACAAAAAAAAAAAAAAAAAAAAAAAAAAAAAAGTTGTAGAAACACTTTCATGCAATTTTCACTATCAATTCTCTGTTTTCATTGTGTCAATGACACCTTCTAGGACAATAATAGTACTTAAATGTGTTCACTGTAAGTGCTTGTGTGCTGGCAGATTGATTATGTTTATACAGACACTAAACAAGCTGATGCAGCAGTTGTTTTGTTAGAACAAGTCTAAGCCAAACAATTTTAAGAAGGCAAGGACTCAACTGAATTATGAGGTTAGAGATGTACCTTGGGTATGCTAGGAGACCACACCATTGAACTACATAGTACCTTATCTGGGATCAACTGTGTGTTATAAGTTAAAATATAAACAAGTTTTTAACATCTGGATGGTTCTTTTCAATAGAACACGAGTGGAAATTATTTCCCTAACATAACTAGAGATTGCAAAGAGATATATATATATATATATTTCCATTTTAATATATTTTAAATTCTGCTGTCTGTCTAATTGAGAAACTTTTCTTTATCTGATGATAAAATAACCCATTAGGACTTCATCCACATCGTATAATGAATTCCTTTCATTTGTTTACAGCTGATATCAGTGAGGCAAAGAAAAGGATGTTGCCTGAGAATCCTCCTCCCCTCTCCAGGTAACAGAGCAGAACTTAATTTGGGGAAGAAAACAACAACAACAACAACTACCCTATCTTTCTGAGGAATACCTTGTCCTTTGAATAGGAAAGCGAACTATTCAAATAAAACACTTACAGAAATACCAATATCCATTAAGGATATATCTTGGAAAGGCAATAGACAGATGGCTCTTATACCATTATAGTCAATATTTTTATTATCCGGTGAGTAGGAAGATATTTCTAACTTTTTTCCCCTTATGCATATTCAGACTACTATATCTGTGGGACAGTAACCATGACAACTTGTCTAGCTTTTCTTTTAATTTATAAAGCAAATATGTGCATTTGTAGAAATGTTCATAAAACATGCTCATTCAATGGTGATAACATTCATGATTTTTAAATAATACTTTGTCAGTGTTCCATATTTCCTGATATTTTATGTGTTCACATTCTTCACAGTTGTCAGGACTTTTTAAATTTCATTCTTGTCATTTTGATATTTTGTCAAAATTAAGATAAGTTGTTTTGATTTTTCTTTCAGGAGTTTTTAATGCATTGTGTTGTTTGGCTTTTTTTTTTTTTTCTTTTTCCCACTACACTTTTTTAGTACCTCATATCCCTTTGTTTTTCTAAAATGTTAATAGTTTTGATTTAAAAACAGTTCTAAGAGTTTATTGATTTATTGTATACGGTTGTGTGAGTTGTCCTGCCAGCTCTGTGGAGCATTTCAGAACAGAAGCTTCCTGACAAATTAGGATCCAAAATAATTTTGCCTGAAGCTCTTGGCAGCGTCTCTGTTTCTTCACAGTGGTATTGTGCAATATAGGGTTAGAAAGTTGACATTTCTAATAAGTAGGTAGAACTTTTAATAGCTGCCCATTATGTAAGAAAAATAAATAAATATATATATATATACAGAAAAATGTGTGCCTTAAGCTTCCTTGTTTTTTGCACTGACTGGGCTTTTTGATCATAATGTCATGTTGAAGGCCAAATTCTGTTCAATTTATAAATATAAACACTCCCAGTGGTACCAGCCTCCATTTAGTTGCGTAAGTGAAACAAGCATTGAATACAGACCAGTTTTCTGAAACTGGTGCTGAACCAACCCTTCTCATTAATACTGTCATTCAAGAGAAGCTGACTTAATGTGTTTCCAACCAGAAAACAAAAAAAAAAAAACTGCCTGAAATCCTGCCTCTGCCTCAGTTTCTCTGATGTAACTGAGTAAGTTAGCCATGGGTGAAAGAGTGACTAGTTAAAAATAAAATGGTGGTGTTGCTCTATTGATCTTCTTGTTCTTTGTTTTTGCTTAATTTTCCTCGTATTTTCTAAATCCTCCCAAACCATCAACTGTCTTTTTTTTTTTTTTTTTAGTTCTCTTTTGTCTTAGCTTTTCTATTGAGCGGTCTGTTCTCACCATTTTATCCACAGCCCAGATTAATAATTTTGCATTTTCAAAAGGATAAAGACTACCAAAGTATCAGTTCCTTTAACTGACATGAAATATATATGAAAGATATTTTACTATAGTGTGTTTAAAATTTCATGACTCATTTTTTACAGTTGATCTAGAGGTGTTTTCAGTGTTTGTTTACTTGGAAATAATCAGAAATGTAAGAGCCATCCTCTGTTTAGAGATGCTGGTGAAAAGAAGCACAAGTCTTTACAAGAAAGTAGCCTATAAACAGAAGTGATTTTTTTTCTATGTCTGATCAGGAAAACAAAAGTTAAGAAGTATTTCTTCATTATATGTTCAACTTACAGGTCCATGCAGAGCTCAGCTGACATTACCAAATAATACAAACAACTTTCAATAGTTCAAACAAGCCATGATGGTTGCATAGGATAAAGAAAGCAAAATTGACAAGTTCCCTGACAAAGATAATAAAACTATAGCAGTAATAAATGTTTTTATTAACTACTCATATGGTTCCTCCGATGTTAAGTTTGAGATTAATATCCCTCTTCAGGTTCTCCTTTGTAAATCGAGAAAGAACTTCCCAGCAGCCTGTCTTAACAGGTTTTTAATGGAAGCAGCAACTATAGAAATATAGGGGTATATATCTTTTTCCAATGATCATTTTAAGTGAGCTGGAAGAACAGACAATTAACTGAGACAAGACACACAGTTTTAAGAGGGCTAAAGGAGAGATAAATTCTAAGTATCTAAGTCTCACTTGCTTGTCTGTCTCACATCCTGTCTTCTGTAAACCTGGGTAACAATCCACTTGGAATGGTGTGATATGAGTCAGCAGACCACACTCAACATCTTTGAAAATTTCTTACCAATGTCGTCACTACATGATAGATTTTTTAATTATTATTTTATTATTATTATTATTATTTTCTGACCAAACATTTTAAGCCTGGTTTTATTTTAATGAAAATCTGAAAATCCTCATTTGGACAGGAAGGTACACAAGCCATTTGGAGGTGTACTGAAAGGTGTTATTTGTAGACAGTAACAAATAGTTACGACTGTTAGAAAACAGATTTTTCTATAGGAAAGAAAATTCAGCTATTTATGACATAGTGTTGCTATAACCTTCTGTTCGTATGAAGCAGACAAAAGTAGTTGAATCATCAAGATTTCTCTGAAGCATTTAGACATAAGTTTGTGGAGAGTGAAAGCTATCATTTTTTACTTGATTTATGCAACACAAAAAAAAAAAAGGAGATGCAGTTTACTTAACACAGCTATGCGACTATAGGTTAGGATATAAGGAAAATATAATTTAGTTTTGCACTGTAATTTCGTAGCTCTTACAACTTTGGATCACCCCAGATAACAGTAACATAATTCATGCTTCTTTTATCACCAGTGTGTATTGCTTCTTTTCATCTTGTACGTAAATGTCATTGAAATCTATTTACTTGAATGAGCTTTAGTTTAGGCATCTATTTACTTTCCATCACTGCTACCCTGTAATTTAAAAAATAAAAGTGATGAATATGTCATCCAGTAAAGATAATTTTGCCTTGAATATTTAAACTCTAGTAGATTTTTGTTTGTTTGTTTGTTTTCCCCCTCTGGTGTAGTTTCTCACAGTACAGGCATGGAGAGGAGTAAAGACACACATAAAATGTCTCAAAAGCAAAAAACAAACAAACAAAAAAACATTGCCATACTTTTCTTTCAGCTCCTCAGAACACTCTAGGAGGCAAAGCAGTGAAAAAATAAAATGATGAAGAATTTTTTTATTTTTTATTTTTTTTCAGAACAGATTTGAAATGAACTAGAGGGTTACTCATATGGAGATTCACTGCTGTAGGTAAAAGAGATGGAATAAGAAAAGCTGTGTTATCAGAAGTTAACAGCAGATGGAAAACAGTTTCTGCAAGAGTGCAGAGAATGGAAAAATAATAAAGTGCCATGTAGAGGTGGTACACATTTAAATCTTAAATTAGTCACCTAAAAGTAGTCTAAACTAATTTGTCTAGATTCCTTCTACAGCCAGTGAAGAGAAAGAAGTTCTCTGGAGAGTAATTAGTTCCATTTGTCTTTGACATCTCAGTGGATGATG